>NC_060952.1:7971524-7979241 GCF_022045245.1 Lucilia cuprina | reverse complement strand
GATAGATAGATAGATAGATAGATAGATAGATAGATAGATAGATAGATAGATAGATAGATAGATAGATACATAGAGAGATAGATAGTTAGATACTTTAATAGTTAGTAAATTAGTTAGTTAGTTAGTTAGTTTGTTTGTTTGTTAGTTTGTTAGTTTGTTAGTTTGTTAGTTAGTTAGTTAGTTAGATAGTTATTTAGTTAGTTAGTTAGTTAGTTAGTTAGTTAGTTAGTTAGTTAGATAGTTATTTAGTTAGTTATAACCTGTTATACTCCTCAAATGGAAATCGATAGACCACATGCCATGGGTTCCTAACAGGCACCAATAATAGCAATTAAGAAATATTTATAGAAAGTGCCATTCAGCAATTTCACATCTTCATTCAAAAGTTGGAATAATTTTATTTTTACTACAATCTTTTTTCAAAATTTAATCTTAGACAAACTGTCGCTTATCTTTTCAGCTAAAGTACAACAAACAAAAATATTAATGAGTTTCATAAATTACGTTAATTTAAATAAATAAAACATTTATAAAAATTTTGCATATGTATATGAAAACGACATAAATATTTAAAGGTTTTACACCTTTCAAACAGAAAAAAAATTTACAACAAAATTTTAATTTATTCTAATAAGTTTTTGACATATTATTAAATCAAGGGAAAGCATTACAAAATTTTGTTATTACAAAACTAAAATTAACATTTCTAAACTCTAAAAATATTTATAATAATTTATTCATTATTTATTTCTTTTTGGAATTCCAGATCCTCGTGTCAAAGATTGGTTTATGATGTCCTCACCTGTACCCACATTTTTATTATGTGTATTTTACGCTTATTTTAGTAAATCTTTAGGACCAAAGTTAATGGCCAAACGTAAGGCCTTGGATTTAAGACAAATACTAGTTTGGTACAATCTATTTCAGACCATATTTAGTGCGTGGA
Organism: Lucilia cuprina; assembly: GCF_022045245.1. Taxonomy (NCBI): domain Eukaryota; kingdom Metazoa; phylum Arthropoda; class Insecta; order Diptera; family Calliphoridae; genus Lucilia; species Lucilia cuprina. The sequence continues at coordinate 7,978,295 of NC_060952.1, read as the reverse complement.
TATTTTATGAGGTAAATTTAATTATGTTTTTTAATATTTTAACGTTTCTTTTTTTTAAAGAAAATTTAAAAATTTATATCTTTTTTTCTTTTAGTATTTAATGAGCGGCTGGTGGGGTCATTATAATTTTAGATGTCAACCAGTTGATTATAGTAATAATCCTTTAGCCTTAAGAGTAAGTTATATTTACTGTTACTGTTTTATTATATTTTTATTTAACTGATGTTTTAGTTTATTTCATTTCAACTCACGTTTTATTTTTGTGTGTCAATTAAATTTTCAAAACTCTTTTTTTATGTTTATTTACTTGAGCATCATAAAATTGTCTTGATAAATCGTAAATAAATTTGTTATGTTTTGTTTGCTTTTAAATTGCTATTAAAAAGTTTTACAATTGTGAGAAATATTTTGAAAAAAAAAAATATTTGCATTTTGTTTAATGTCAAAGAGTGGGAAAAAAATTCCCCTTATTCATGATGTTATCAAAATTAAAAGTGGCAATGAACCTGAAAAAAAGAAGGAAATGTAAAAAAGATGTATTTCATTTTATAGGGAATTGAATTGTTTAATCAAGAGATGAATTTTTAAATAAGTCTGTCAATCCCTTGGATGTTTCCATACATATTTTTAACTTAGTAGAAAATTTTCTCCGAATTGTTTTAAAGGAACTAGAAAATCTGTCTTCTAAGGGCGAGTTTCTGACTACTCAGTTAGACTAGGCTTAACTGGCTGTTAAATTAAACTCTGAACAAATTTAGGCGTAATTTAACCGATGATTGTGTTTTTCAATTATGAATCTAAGATCAGTTAACTTTGTTAGTATTTGGAATCAAAAACATAAAAAAAATTAGAAAAATTTATTTATAATTTTTAAAAGAACAATAATATTGATAAAACAATTCAGAAAATTACAGTTTATTTAAAATATTAATTTTTTGTTTCACCTGAATTTATTATTTTTTGTTTTTATTGATTGTAGTTTTTTATTTATAAATTAGTTTTAATTGGTCAGTAACACTCTGTTCAACTTAGGAGGGGGTTTCTTACTACTCAGTTTAACTAAGCTTAACTTGCTGTTAGATTAAACTTGGAACTTTAACCAATGATTGTGTTTTTCAGTTATGGACTTAAGTTCAGTTAACTTTTGTTAGTATTGCCAACTTTTCACTTAAAAAAAAAACATAAACAATGAACAGCTGTTTTTTGCAAACAATACTTTTGTAAAATGGAAAATTTTGGAAAAATGTTAATTAAACATATAAAACAAAAATAAATAAAACAAAACAAATCAGAAAATTGCAATTTACTTAAAATATTAAGTTTTTGTTCTTCTGAAATCATTGTTTTATTGTTTTTGTTAAATGTGTTTTCTCACTTATACCTTTAGTTTATTTGGCCAATAACACTCAGTTAAACTAAGATAATAAGTAACGTTACTGTTTACTGAAAAACACAAAACATATATTAAACTAGGTTTAAACAAAGAATGTAGATTATCTTTATCAGTAACGTTACTGTTTACTGAACAACACAAAACATAGATTAAACTAGGTTTAAGTAAAGAATGTAGATTATCTTTATCAGATAAATGAAAATATAAATTTTAACTGAATCTGAACTTCTCTTACAACTTTTGTTTTATAAATGTGTTCTTTCCACATAAAGTATTAGTTTTTTAGTTCATAAACTCTGTCCTGTAGTACAAGTTACTAAACTAGTTGTGTTTAAGTTTTCTTTACTCTAAAGAAACCTATTTAATAATTCAGTTGGTCAAGGCAATTTTATTTGTTTGTTTCCATTAAAACTAAATTCCATTTGAAATTAGAATAGGTATTTTTAAGAATTTATATATTTTTATATTCTTACTTAAAAGTGTTTTAATTTAAATTAAATCAACATAATTTAATCGAATTGCTTTTATTTTAATACAATATTTGTTTTTATTTCTCCAGATGGCACGCGTTTGTTGGTGGTATTACATTTCAAAATTCACAGAATTTTTCGACACACTATTTTTCATATTGCGTAAGAAAACACAACATGTTTCAACACTGCATGTCATTCATCACGGTTGCATGCCCTTCTCTGTGTGGATGGGCATGAAATTTGCACCAGGTAATTAAAATTAATTAAAATATTTTAAAAATTTTATTAAGAAAATCACTCTTTAGAGTTAATTAATCTTGCAAAACTTAACTATAACTAATTTTTATTTTTTCTATATTTCAATTACAGGCGGCCACAGTACCTTCTTTGCCTTATTAAACTCATTTGTACATATTGTAATGTATTTCTATTATATGATTGCTGCTATGGGACCAAAATACCAAAAATACATCTGGTGGAAGAAGTATTTAACTTCTTTCCAAATGGTAAGTTATCTAAGGCAAATGCCAACAAGCCTACAGCAACAAATATTGCTTATAATCAGCGAAATAAGAAATATTTCTTTATGACCTAATTGTTTCTATATTTATTCTTCATTTACAGGTTCAATTTGTCGCCATTTTCACTCATCAATTCCAATTGTTGTTCCGTGAATGTGATTATCCTAAAGGTTTTATGGTTTGGATCGGTTTACATGGCGTTATGTTCCTATTTTTGTTCTCAGACTTTTATAAAGCCAAATATACAAAGGCTGCACAAAAAGTTAAAGCCAACAGTACGGCCAATGGTCATATTAAATCATCGACAATATCCGAATCGGAGAAAGAACATCTTATGGCCAATGGCAATGGTAAATTATATACAAATGGTGATGTAATTTATGCCAATGGTAATAGCAATAAAGGAGCTTGTATGGTAAGTAGAAGATCAAAATGTTAATTAAGCAATTAATATGCTTAGCAAATATGTAGAACATTTCTAAAGTATTTTTGAATTAATTTTGAAGTTTCTTTTTTTTAATGACAGAAATTTTCCTTTAAATGTTAGATTTTGCGTTTAAAATTAAGATTAGTTTGCAAACAATTTGTTTTAAAGAAGTTTGAGGTTTATTGTCGTAAATGGAAAGTTTTTGCAAATTTTTTTCATAAATAAGATAGTTTTTTTCTTTTCTATACTTTTTTCTTAGTTAAATTGTTCTGAAATGTATTTTGTATGTATTTTGTATTTTGTATTTTGAAATGGCATTAATGACAATGACATATTATGTTTGAATAAAGCTACACTCGAACAATTTTTAAAAATCTGATGCACTAAATTTTAAAAAATAGATTTTTTTTAAAAAAATCTCTAAAAACTAGTTTGTTTAAGGTAATATTTTTAATTTAAAAAAAAATTTCCATAATTTTTTAAAATTTTTGAAAATTTGAATTTTTCTTTGAAAATTTGAATTTTTCTTTGAAAAATTTTGAAATTAGAACTATGTATTTTGAAAATTTTTTAAAATTTTCGAAGATTCGAACGTATATTCTGAAATTTTTTAAATTTTAAATATTAGAGTTTTTTCAAGTAATTTCGACCTTGAAAATTACGAAATCAATTTGAAATTTTTAAAAAAAATTTTCAAAATTAAGTTCGAATTTTTTGAATTTACAAATTTTAAATATTTATATAAATTCTCATTAATTATTATTATTATTATTATTTTAAAAGTTTTAAACCTTTTTCAAACAAAAATTTGAATTTTCGAAAAAAATATGTGTTTCGAAATTAGAAAATTAATGACATTAGTTTTAAATTAAAATTATATTTTTTTTATATCAATCAGATTCAGAGAAAATTTTGCAATTTTAAATACTTTTCGAACTTAAGTTCGAATTTTCGAAATTTAAAAAAAAAATATAAAAATTTAAAAAAAAATCTAAAAAATGGAAATTTAAAATAATTTAATTGAAAAAAAAGAAATTTAAAAAATGTATGAAATAAATAAAAAATGGAAAATTAAAATAATTTAATTGAAAAAAAAGAAATTTAAAAAATGTATGAAATTGCCTTTAAATAAAACTATATCATTAAGCAACATAAAAAAATTTTTCGAACTTAAGTTCGAATTTTCAAAATTTTTTATAAAATTCATAAAATTAAACACTCTTTTTCTGCATTTAGATTACGTTTACGCATTCAGTTACGCAACGAACAAAAACTGAATCGTAATAAAAAGAAGAAGCAACTCTATTTCGTTTCTATACTTTACGAAAGCATTTCAATGCTTTGAAATGCAGAATAAGGGCCAAAAAATCGTAATTAAAAAAATTGCATTTTAAAATTTTTTTCGAACTTAAGTTCGAATTTTCAAAAATTTTAGGAAAATTCATAAAAAAATTAAAAAAAAAACAAATTTTTTAAAATTTATGAAAAAAAATCGTAATTAAAAAAATTGCATTTAAAATTTTTTTTTCCAACTTAAGTTCGAATTTTCAAAAATTTTAGGAAAATTCATACAATTTTGAAAAATTAAAAAAAATCGAAATTTGAAAAAAATTATGAAATTGTCTGCAAGTAAGACTAAAAATATTCCTTTTTAAATAATCATAAAATTACCTTCGAATAAAACTACTAATTTTAACAATTTAAAATTTTTCGAACTTAAGTTCAAATTTAAAAAAAAAATTAAAAAAATTCATAAATTTAAAAAAAAAGGAAATCACATGTAAAACTGGTTTTTACATAGCTTGACGTAATAGGGCAACGACATTGCTGTTTTATGGTTAATAGCCCTGACAAACAATGTTTTCCACGCAACTTGTAGAATAATTGTAAAACAAAAGGTTTCAAATAGAATTTGCTAATTTCTTTTAAAATTAATTAATACGAAAATTTCAAAATGTGCTAAACATTAGGTGTAAACATTTCCAAAGTATTACAAATTTACAAATAATTAACATAACAAATAAGCCTCAAAGAAAGGCAAGGTGGTAAGGTTTATAACATTTCAATTTATTCTTTTCAATTATACTAGAATTTTTTTCTATTTTTTATGAAAAAAACATTACTTGCAATTAATTGCGAAATATATAATTTGAATAATATTGTTTACAATTAATTAATTTTACAATATTTAAACAATGTCCGTACAGTGTAGTTGACGAAACCTTTTAGCATGATACAAATATTTGCTAAAGTTAACTTATGAATTTAAAAGGTTAGAAAAATACTTGGCAATTAATTAATAGCAAATAGAAATTAATTATTTTCTTTTTTTTTGCCTACAACACAAATTGCATTTTAGTTTAAATATTGATTTTTATGCACATTAGTTACCTTTTAGAACTTTGGGACTTTTTAATATTAATGTCAACATTTCTACTAATATTTAATTAAATATTAAAAAAAAAAACCTTACGAATTCTAAACTTTAAATTTTTATGTAAATAAATGTTTTTTTTTTATAAAACGTTTGCATATGCTCATATTAACAAATATCATTAATATTTAAAGCGAAAAAAAGATGAAGAAATTGTTGTTATTTATTTGTTTATATTTTTAATTATATTTAATTAACACTTTAGTGTTAAACCGGACTTAAGTTCAAGTAAGAACTTTTAGCATTTTATTTTTCTAACCCTTTCTCTCTCTCTATCTCTCTGGCCTTAGTTACACCTTTGCCTTTAGGCAAAAAAAAACCGACTAGAATAAACGCAATTGTTGTTCATTAAATAGTTTATTATTTTAGGTGTGTATGTGAATATATTTGTGTTAATTTCAAATAATTTTTAATGTTTAGACGATGATAATAATAATTTTTAACACAAATATTTGTTTTCATTTTTTTTCGTATTTATTTCATTATTATAGTTAATACAAACCCTTAACGACTAAATGTTAATGACCAGTATTTTGCCAAAAATTCATATGTAAATTCATGTGTATAGAGCAGGCAATATTTCAGGGTTTATTATTAATTAGTTTGCGGTTGACAATATTACGTCAATTTTTATTTATATAACCATTTTTGTGGTTAAAACAAAACCACTTCAAATTTTGTAAGAATTTATAGCCTCTTTCCTCTTTCTTTAAGTTAAATTAAAGTTTATATAGTCTCTCTTTTAATGGCTTTATTTGTTTTACAAGAATTGTAATGAGTGTACTTTTTTGTTTAAATGATTTCTTTAAGACCGCAATTTGAATTATATTGAGAGTTAAATTTTATTTTATAAAAATATGTCAAAATTATCATAAGTCAACAAAAGATAGGAATCCATATACATTTTAATGTTTAACAAAGCTAAAAATAAAGTTTTAAAGTGGAACCTGAGATTTTTTCAAAATATTTCGCAATATTTTAATAAAAGCAAATTCAACTTTAATTTTGACTTCTTCTGTAAAAAAAAAAAAGTTATTTCAATTCCAAAAATAATTGACTTCTAATCTAGTTCAGTTCTATTCCAGTTCTAGTTTAGTTTAAGTTCAGTTCTAGTTTAGTTCTAGTTCAGTTCTAGTTCAGTTCTAGTTTAGTTCTAGTTTAGTTCTAGTTCAGTTTTAGTTTAGTTCTAGTTCAGTTCTAGTTCAGTTCTAGTTTAGTTCTAGTTCAGTTCTAGTTCAGTTCTAGTTCAGTTCAAGTTCAGTTCTAGTTCAGTTCTAGTTCAGTTCTACATCTAGTTCAGTTCTAGTTTAGTTCTAGTTTAGTTCTAGTTCAGTTCTAGTTCAGTTCTAGTTCAGTTCGAGTTCAGTTCTAGTTCAGTTCTAGTTCAGTTCCAGTTCAGTTCTAGTTCAGTTCTCGTTTAGTTTTAGTTCAGTTCTAGTTCAGTTCTAGTTCAGTTCTAGTTCAGTTCTAGTTCAGTTCTAGTTCAGTTCTAGTTCAGTTCTAGTTCAGTTCTAGTTCAGTTC
>NC_060952.1:7891998-7971424 GCF_022045245.1 Lucilia cuprina | reverse complement strand
GACTAGACTATAGACTAGACTATAGACTAGACTATAGACTAGACTATAGACTAGACTATAGACTAGACTATAGACTAAACTATAGACCAGACTATAGACTAAACTATAAACCAGACTGTAGACTAGGCTAGTCTATAGACTACAAACTAGACTATAAACCATACTATAGACTATACTAGTCTATACACTAAAAATTTACTCAAAATTTAAAATAATTTTTTTTAACTTGTAATATTTAATATAATAAAACTTATAAAATAACCAACAAAATTTAATTGTTTACTTACCAAACTCACAGGTAGAAATGTTAACAATAAAAAAATATAATCTAAAATTTAATATTAAATATAAAACCTGAAAATAAACAAAAGAAAAAAAACATTTAATTAATTAATAAATTAAAACAATTGTAATTATAATATAAAATATTTGCATATGTGTATAAAATGAAATGAATAATTAAATTTAAATTATAAAATTAACAAACTTTCGCTAACGAAGAAAAAATGCTTTAAATTTCACACAAAAAATCAGCCTTGAAATATGCTAAAATAAACAAAATTTTAAAAACACATTCATACGTATGTACAGCATGTTACGTTGACTTTTTAAATAACAATCAAGATCAAATGTTAAGAATGCAAAAATTGCATTAATTATTAATTTTTTGTCTTTGGCTTTTAATGACAGAATTGAATAAAATAGAGACAGAATGAAAGAAATTTAAAAGCTATATTATGTCAGGAAACAAACACTTTATTAGAAATAAATATTAATTGCTGTACTTTTCTTTAATTGGGTTCAAGTTCAATTTTATAACAAATTAAAAAAATAATTGTTAAGTTATAAAAATGTAATTAGTAATTTAAAACAGTCTTTAAAGGAAAATTTTACAATTCTCAAATTATAAATTGAACTTGTAATATAATTTATAAAAACGCGGCTATTTTTTGTTATAAAATATCTTTATAAAATGTCATGCAATTGTTAATGCATAATTTTGTTAATATTTTTTTTTCATGGCTTGTGGCAAATTGATAAAAATTTTAGAATATTAATATTTCTGTTTGAACATGCTGATGCTGGGTTTACACCTGTGCTTATTTACATTTTTTATTCAATTCATTGAATATTAAATTCTTTTTTTTCTTTTTTTTAAACAAATAGTTTAGGTAACATCATACAGTAAAACATTGATAAAGTGAACCACATTTTGATAGTAAGTAATAAAACATTCTAGTCTATAATCGGGTCTATAGTCTAGTCAATACAAGTCTTTAGTCTACTCTATAGTCTAGTCTTTTGTCTAGTCTATTTTATGTCTAGTCTAAATTCTAGTTTTTTGTCCAGACTATAGTCCATTCTATAGTCTATTACATATAGTCTATTCTATAGTCTAGTCGAGGATGAAAAACTATAGTCTGGTCTCAACTATAGTTAATAGTCTAGTTTCTAGTCTAGTATATAGACTAGTCTATAGTCTTGTCTATAGTCTAGGTTTAGTCTAGTCTATAGTCTTTTCTATGGTCTATAATCTGGTCTAAACTGAAGTCTATAGCCTAGTTTATAATATGGTCTATAGTCTAGTATATTGTGTAGTATATAGTCTACTCTATAGTCTAGTTTATAGTTCAGCGTATAGTCTAGTCTAGAGACTACTATATAGTCTAGTCTATGATCTTGTCAATGGTCTAGTCTGTAGTCTTGTTTATAGTCTAATCTACAATCTAGTCAATGGTCTAGTTTATAGTCTAGTATTGCTATAGTTTATTGTATAGTCTAGTCAAAGATGAAAAACTAAGGAGTGAGATCGAAAAATTCTTAACATACATATATGTTTATAAAAAAGAAACCACTAAACTTACAGCTTTATTTTTTTTTTTTATTTGATTCAAATTATTATTACAATTTACAAAAAAAAAAAATATTTTTATAGTTTTAATCACTAGTGATGAAATTTTGAACCCTTTTCGGAAACCCCTCCATTAACGTTTTTATAGTGCTTTCTGTCACTTTGCTCAAACATGTAGTTCATCTCTGTTTAAAATCTACCACACTTTTGGACACCTTTTTTGTACTCTTCAATTCTCTTTTAACAAGAGCCCAATATCTCTCCACTGGCCTTAGCTCCGGGCAGTTTGGAGGATTTGCCTCTCTTGGTACAAATACCACATTATTGTTCTTGTACCACTCAAGGGCTTGTTTACCATAGTGACAGAATGCCAAGTCAGGCCAAAAATAAGTGGACACATTATGAAGTCTTATGAATGGAAGCAGCCCTTTGTATTTATAGAGCCCTTTGTAACAAATGATTGGCTTCTTTTGCCGCAACTGCATATTGCTTGCCATACCAAGAACTTTCTGGGAAATTTTGTCTGCTTTTGGGTCCTAAACTTTTCTTCAACATTCCCTCGAGCATCAGCAACATAAAACTTTTGACCTGGAAGTTGCGAAAAATTTGCCAGAACATACGTTTCGTCATCCATTATGGAGCAAGAATATTTTTTTATAAAACTTGACTTCAATTTCCGTGCTCTGTTTTTGGCCTCTAAATTTTTAGCAGCGTTCCTGTCAGGAACTTTTTGAGCCTTGTATGTTTTTAAACCTGCATTAGCTTTAACTTTTCGTACCAAATAGTCCGAGCACTGAGCTAACCGAGCTGCTTTCCTACCGGATGTGTTGGGAGCTCTATTGAAAATGCGTTCTATTTTTTTGGCTTTAGAAACATCATGTGGTCCATTCCTTCTACCTGAACCAGGTTTTCTATCAACTGACAAGTTCTCCCGGTACTGTTTAATAACATTGGAAACAGTTTGACGGCAGACCTTTGTATGCTTGGCCAACTTTTTGTAAGACCAAGTTGGGTTTAGTTGAAAATATTTAATAATTTATGTACGCACTTTTTTCTGGTCACTCATTTTAATCAGATTAACAAAAAAATTAATATAATTGACATTACACATAATAACTGACATGTTTTTCAAAGGTAACTTGATCAAAAAAAAAAAAAAAAAATCAAATAATACTTTGGTTGAAAAATGTAATGAAAAACGTGTGTTAAGAATTTTTCGATCTCACTCCTTATAGTCTAAAACCAGACTCTAGTTTATAGTCTAGTCTATAGTCAAGTATATAGTCTAGTCTGTAGTCTAGTATATAGTCTTGTATATAGTCTTTAGTTTAGTCTATAGTCTAGTATATAGTCTAGTCTATATACTAGTCTATAGTCTAGACTATAGTTCAATCAGTCAGTAAATTAATATAAAAATATAATTTTATTTGAATTTTCCATTTGCGATAATTTTTTTAATTTGTTTCATTTTTGAACTCACTTACAAGTAAGGAGTTAGATAAGTACTTATAACGATCACCTGTCAATAGGTTGTTAAGTAAGTAGTTTTTTGCGTATTTTAAATTCATTTTAGCCAGATATAATTTTAAAAAGTGATCTTTTTTTCTCAGCTGCAAACAAAAAAAATGTTACCTTGTTGAGACACGCAAACTTCATGTTTACATTTTCAAAACAATAAATTTTGTTTTATTTTATATAAAATCGAGTAAAAGTAAACAAATAATTGTAATAACTGTATTATACGTTTTAAATAATATTTATTTAATAAAGAGTTTTAAACAAAATTGATAAATGATTGTAAACGATAATGATGTTAAATTGAAAAAAATAAATCAATAAAATGTTGACATAATTGACAACTCTGTTTAGATAATTTACATATGAATTTCCTAAATTTTACACCTACACTATAGGAAGCTTTTGAAATTAAAATATTATTAAAAATACTTCCCCTTTTATATTGAAACAAATTCAAAAACTGTTAAAATAAATCATATTGATGACACTCCCACCTTTCAATTGATCAAGTTTAAAATTTTTAAAATTTGTCTAGTGAAACTCAGACAAAACAAAAATTTGTTTTTGTTTTGTATTTTCCTCATTTCAGCAATTGGGCAGTTTTTTCACATAATTTCCAATGGAAATTTAATAAATAAACGTGTTTCCTGAGCCACTGAGTTGTGAGAATTTAATTGATAAATTATGGTTGTAAGTTTTTTTAATCACGTTTTTTGTTGTTTTAAATTCTTACATGACAGCACCACAACAGTAACAACAAATAATTTAGAAAATTTATAATTAACCAACTTTTTATAAAGTAATTTTGCTAGAAAAAATATTCCAATAAACAATTATATATTTAAATATTTGTATAGCGGTAAATAATTTGTATTAAAAATGCTATAAACGTTTTTTTTATGGAAGATCATAAAAACTGTTATTTTTTAAAAACTTAACAGTTACTTTTGATAATATTTTTAATACAATTTGTAAAAGCTTTTTTTTAAAGTAGATACAAATTTTATTATAAAAAATTACCTTTAACTTTTAGTGTGTTAAATAAAAATTAATTACTGTAATTAATCAAACTTTGATAATTGTTAGATATCATCTTATATCGATAACTTAAAAGAATATTGCATAAAATTTCAATGCATGTTGTATTTTAATAAGTTTTTTTAAAAAATCTTATTATATTTAAACAAAAAACCTGTAATTAGTTTATATTTAAAAAAAAAGTGGAAAATTATCTCACTTTTAACGTGTTACATTGTTTTAACATGATACAAGTCATGGATGATTTCTTGCACACTTTCAAGCACTATTGTAAATGAACATTGTTTTGGTTAAAAACTATTGTGAATGAACAATCTTAAAAAATGTTTTAAAATATATGCACAAATATTCTCTGAATCATAAATATGCATAAGAATATTTTTTATTATATTAGTTTAATTTATTTAAAAAAATGGAAAAAATCACAATTTAGCTAACTAAAGTTATACGTTTTAAAAATTTCCCAATTGTAAAATTGTCGGTATTTAAACTGATTATAAATTTATTATACATATGGTCATTATTGGTCACTTGACTTGCGATAAGTCATATGTTTTAATCTAGTTCTTGAAAGCTGTCTGTTTTCTATCTAATCTTTTCATAATATATTTTAAGGTTTTTATGGCATTTTAAAGATATTGCTTTCGTAAAACCACCTGTTTCAAAACTTTTAATCTAAATTTTTTTATTTATAAACCAGTTAAAAAATCATGACCTAACATTATAAAATGGATTATCCTAGATTAAGAAATTAAAAATTTACTGAATGTTAAACTAATTCTTTAAAAAATCAGAAGAGTCAGAAAGGAACTAATAAGTCCAGAGCCATTGTTTTGAAGCAGAGGGTGATAGTTTTTTAAAGATGATTAAGGGATAAGTTTGTAGAACAGTCTAGCGTCTGGCCTATAGCTAAGTCAATAGTTTTGACTTTAAACTATTCTATAGTCTGCGTGTATTGACTTTAGCCAAGTCTACAGTCTGGACTATAGCCAAGTCTACAATTCCGAAATTTATACAAACCTACAGTCTAGTCTATAGACTGAACTGGACCATAGTCTAGTCTATAGTATTGTTTGTAGTATAGTCTATAGTATAGTCTATAGTCTAGCCTAGTCTAGTCTATAGTCTAAAGTCTAAAGTCTAGTCTAGTCTATAGTCTAGTCTATAGTCTAGTCTATAGTCTAGCCTATAGTCTAGTCTATAGTCTAGTCTATTGTCTAGTCTATATTCTAGTCAATAGTCTAGTCTTTATTCTAGTCTAGAGTCTAGGATATATTCAAGTCTATAATCTAGTTTATAGTCTAGTCTATAGTCTAGTCTATAGTTTAGTCTATAGTCTAGTCTATAGTCTAGTCTATAGTCTAGTCTATAGTCTAGTCTATAGTCTAGTCTATAGTCTAGTCTATAGTCTAGTCTATAGTCTAGTCTATAATCTAGTCTAGTCTATAGTCTAGTATATAGCCTAGTCGATAGTCTGGTCTAAAGTCTATTCTATTGTCTAGTCTACTTTATAGTCTATTTCAAGTCTAGTATATAGCCTAGTATACAGTCTATTCTATAGTCTTGTCTTTAGTCTCATATAGTCTGGTCTATAGTTTAGTCTATAGTTAAGTCTATATTTTAGTATATAGTTTGGTCTATAGTTTAGTCTATAGTCTAGTCTGTAGTATAGTCTATAGTCTAGTCTTTAGTCTAGTCTATTGTCTATTCTACAGTCTTTTTATAGCCTAGTCTATAGTCTAGTCTATATCGTAGGTTATACTTTGGTCTACAGTCTAGTATATAGTTTAGTCTATTTTCTAATCTATTGTCTAGTCCTTATTCTCGTCCTTAGTTTAGGTTATTGTACATGCTACTGTCTAGTAATGAGACTAGTTTATATTACAGTCTATAGTTAGGACCATAGCCAAATCTATAATCCAATCTTTTTTCTGGTCTTTAGTCTAGTCATGAGTTTAGTCCTCAGTCTAGTGTGTAAAATAATATAGTCCAGTCTATTGTTTAATTTATAGTCCAGTAAACAGTAGTTTAGTCTATAGTCTAGCCCCCTGTCCAATAGTTCTGATAGCTTTATTGTTATTGAAACTTTTTAAAATAAATTGGAAATTTTGAAAATTTTTTATAAATATTTCACTCGATTTATTTTTCACAAAGTAGTTATAATTTAAAAATAAGTTAATTTTTATTATCTTTTATAAATTTCTCAACACAACAAACTCTATGAATTTAAAAAGGGAGTAAAAAAATAACGTATTATTGTGGCTAATGAAGTGCAAACTTAATTGAGTGTAAACTTCTAAATTTAGATTAATTGATTAATTTTCAAATGTTTTTTTCCCAACATAAAAAAAAATGTAATAAAACACACTATTTTTAGAAATTAAAAAAAAATATAACAATTATAAAATGCACTAATTATTTTGGAAACATAATAAAGCTTTTTAACTATTTCAATGTATATTTACGAAATTTGAATGTAAATTGTTAAAAAGAAAAAAAAAAACTTAACAAAAAAAGAAACACACACGCACCTGTTGTTAGTTACGAACACAAATATACAATAATCCAAAATCACAGTAATAAATTTATTTTATTTAATTTTATTTTTTGGCTTTAACAGCAACAAACCCTCCTGTTTTCAGCCAACAACCGGTGAATATTCACTATTAAATTGATTTGATTAAAATTTATTATTAATACAGAAAATACACACAGCAAAAGATGAACGACAACAACAATAGCAACAACAAAAACGAACAACACATACACCAAAGTCAAACAGAGTTGCAAAACTGATTTGAGACTTATTTTTGTATACGAATTTGATTATGATTTTAGTATTTCAGTATTTGGTAGTAGTATTGTATTGAATAAAATTATTATCTAATCTTTAGTTAACACTATGTGTGTGTGTGTATGAGTGTGTAAGGGTTTTTTTGTTGTTTGTTTTTTAAGGTATTTTATTTTACAAAAGACGTTTGTTTCAGCAAAAATAAATCAACAATTTATAAACAATTCACTGTATTTTAATATAAACGAACACTTTTATAACGAATTTTAGTACGGTCTTTCAACAAACACATGCACAATGGGTTAGAAAAGAAAATATTTATAATATTTATAAAGAATTTATGATTATGATAAGTGACGCATACTTTAATATCAATTAACTTCTTTTTCCCTTCTACGGTTAAGGGGCTAAAATTGTTCTGCCGATTTGTCCACAATTATTTTGATAAGAAACAAAATGAATGCGATCGTATGAGAACGAAAACTGTCAGACGAATGAACGACTCTGCTGTTTGGTCTTAAGTACACATAATTTAAATGTGAATCATTTTTTATTTGTTTTTTTTTTTTTTTTTGCAATGATCCAATAATAAAAAAAAAACGATAAAAAACTAGCACTTGATAAGGTGTTTTTGGTTTCACTTATTTAACAAAAAAAAAAATCTAATCACAAATTACTTTTAATTATTCCGATTTGTCTTTAAAACACTTCCCGATAAACCATTGACTAATTGGTTATAATTTATTAAAACCTTGTTATCTCCTGCTCTTTTTCGTACTGTTAGTCACCACTTATCTGGCAGATTTAAAAAAATATTTTTAAAACCATGCAGTTAAAAAAAAATTAAATTATTTTTTTTTCCTGAAAATAAGGTATGATAACGCTCGCCGTTGTTTTAACGTTTTAACCCGTAAAATAGCCCGTGAGTTTTTTTAATAATTTAGTAATAATAAATATCGAAAAAAATCGTAATCGTAATTTATGTTTTGCTGTCCACAACCGTATACGTAAAAGTTTAAAATGCAACTAACTACTAAAGTTTTAATACAAAAAAGTTAAACTCAAATCACAGTCACTCATTCGACGCTTTACAACTACAACAACAATAGTAATAGCAACAACAATACAACAACATTATATTATGGTAAATAACTTTCTTTGCTTATGTTTGCTTTTTCTTCACACACCACAAAAACAACAATCAATCGAAAAAGCATATACATGTGTATATATCTCATAATATGTATTTTACTACAGTGGTGAGCAAAAAAGAGGAGTTTTTTTTTAAATTTTAACAAAATTTTCAATATCGACAACAAATTATTATAAATATTTGTTAAATTTTACAACTTTTTTGAAGTAACATTTTTAAAAGAAAATTCTTTAAACCTTTGACGACCAAACCTTTTTGGTTTTGTCAATTTAAGTTTTTGTTTGATTGTCGATATCTATGGCCTCATAATAGTAACGACATTGAAATTCTTCTCCTAGATAACTTCTAAGTCTTATGTATTGTTTCGAAAATAATGTTGTCAAAATCGGTTGACAGATTCGCCCTAATATTCACTGAAACAGATATATGTATATATAACAATTTGATGGCAAGTATATTTGTCTATGGTCGTTAAAGGGTTAACAGATAACTCTCTTAAAAAAACTGCTAACAGATAATTTGCTTTAAAAGAAAATGAAAAAATTTTATAAAAGAAAATGTTTTCGAAAAAATTTTATTAAAGAAAATTTTACCAAAAAATTCATTGTAAATTTTTTAAAATAAAGAAAATTTATTAAAAATGTTTTAAAAAAATTTCATTATAAATTTTTAAAATAAAGAAAATTTAATAAAAAAAAAAATTTAATAAAAGTTTTATAAAAAAGTGAATTTTTAAAATAGAGTTTTATTGAAAACTTTCTATGAAAGAAATTTCATTTAAAATTTTCGAAGAAATAGAAAATTAAAAATATTCTATAAAAGAAAATTTTATCAAAAACTTTTTAAAAAACGGAAAATTCATTAAAATTTTAAAGAAAGATAATTAAATTAAAAAATATATCCATATTTCTATATAAGAATACTAGTTATATCCAGTGTGCTTTGCTACCGTAAATGCAAGATAAATAAGACAAGTAAGAAGGGCGAGGCCGACCGTATAATACCCTAAACCTGTATACGAATAAAATTTGATTTCATAAGAGAAATATATTTAAGCCATTTATTGTTTAATAAAACTGTGGATATTTAAATTAAATTTGAAGGGGAATTTTTATAGGGGCTAGAGACAAATAAGGCCCTATACACCCTATAAAGTGGTGTAGGGTATAAAAACATTCACTTCAATGTTTTCCAAACGTTAATTAAAATTTTAATATTGCATATGAAAAATGTGAATAATATTATATTTAATTCATTAAGGAGGTACAAAGACCCCCATCGAAATTCCGCCTTTTTTCTCAAAATTTTCACATCAAAGTTTTTCATGTAAAATTTAAAAAATTAAATTTTGTAAATTTTCTAGCTGTAAGAGTTTTCCAGATAAACGAATTTTTCTATTTAAATCATATGGGGGTTTCAAACACCCCCTCCCCCTAATGAAAGTTCCGCTTTTTTCGTAAAATAATACCCCATTGGTAGTCCGCCAATTTATTAAACAAAATGTATTTCATTAAAAGTTTTATGTAAAAGAAAATTTTATTAAAAAAGTTTTCTTTAAAAAGAAATTTGTTAAAAATAAAGTTGTTAAGTGTTTAACATTTGCCCTTTACTGTAAAATATCTTGTATTTGCGTTTTTTTTTTTGTTTAAGCAAAAACTGATGTAATAATTTTTATTTCATCTTCTGTTTTTTTCTGCGCTCTTTGATGTCGAGTTTTTTGTGTTTTTTTTTTTTGTCCTCACATCTTTTGTAATATCTTCTATAATCGGGTAAGTTAGAAAGACAATAAAACAGATATTGAGTTAGTCAAAGGCGGATAAAACATTATTAACGGTTTCTTGTTTTCAAAAAACGAAATAAAATCTGTGGCTCCATCAACAGAAATGGTCCAACCAAACAACCGTCATCATCAACAACATCAAAACCACCAGGCGAGCATACATTTTTATTAACTGTGCAACCATGAAGAAACCACTTTCGCTTTCATTTAGTTCAGTTTTGCCGATTTTTTTTCTCAACATTTTCTGTCTGAAACTTTTTTTCTTGTCTTTTGTTTTCAAGTCTTTCTTGCTTCTTCTTCTTCTTATATTTAATGTACGCACACATTAATAATTTAAGCTCTGGTTCAACATTTTATACAATTCTCTGTTACCAAAAGTCCAAAAGTCAATTTGTCTGATATATTTATAAAAATGTCTGTCTGTATGTGTTATTTACCCATTTAAGTTTACTCGAACATTCCAAAAGACAGAAGAAAATAAGCCAAAAGTAAACCAAGTTAATAAAATTCATAATAATTATTACCATCAACAGCTTTGTACTACTCTACAACTGCCAGCCAACAGCCATGATCATCACCACTGACCAACTTAAATGGTTTTAATAAAAATATGAGAGATGATCATGATGATGACGATAATATACATTTGATAAAGACGTTTCATATTTCTTAAATTTTAACAAACAACGTGCTTTTTTGGGGGGAAAATGTTGTTGTAAGGTAGTTTTTATAGTTTTTGCAAAAACAAAGTAATTTATTCTGTACTTAATGTAACACTGTAGTAAAATTGGAGTACTTTGTAAAGGGTACTAACATAGAGGGTGTAAACAATTGTTGAATTTAATGCTGTCAAAGTGACAGCTGTCAGTTTTTTTATCAACAAACTTCATAACATTTGTTGTAATTGTTAAATAAAAGTAACAATATCAAACAAATTTGTAACCGTTATTTTTTTTTAAATTATCACATTAGTAATGTTTTAATAATTGCAATTATCACCTCTTTTTCCACAACCTAGTTGATATTTTTTTTTATTTTGGGATTTACCAGCGTGTATTACTTTTAAGTAAATTTGTGTTTTTCCCACCAAATTGAAGTTCAATATAAACGTTTTATAATTTTTTTTTTATTTCTTATTTTTGTTTTGGGTCTCTTTCTTTTTAGGAGTTTGTTGAGAAAAAATTCAGGTTTTATGTTGATTGTAATAAAAACAAGAAGAAGAGATATTGATAAAAAAACTATTACTACATTTTCCTTGTACATTAAAAATTTCGTAATAATGGATGTTGGGTATAATTTCGAATAAGAGGAAAAAACAGGAACAGGTAATTTTGTAACAGATCTGACAAAATCTTTGGATTGAAAATTACAGTTTAGTTCCAAGCATGAGATCAATTAGGTTTAGATGAGTGATGGTCAAAAAGAGAACGATATGAGAATACATACAACTAATCAAAAATGGCTCTGTTGGTGTGACTAACCAACCAGCAGTTTGGAGGGAAAGTCCTGAACTAGCAATTTAAAGTACCACTTGGGGTTACACATAGGCACCGACTGCCCAGTGCTTGTCCTTTTAGAAAAGCAATCGTCACTTCATAGATTACAGAGAGGCAGAGCTTGTCCAAAATAGTAAATAAATGATATTAAACATTTTTGTTTAGATTGTTTTCTAGAGTCTATTTTATACACTAACTAATTTCTTATTAGACATATGCTATAGACAATTAACAACAAATTCTATTAAAAAAGATAAAAATAATCTATGTTATTGATAACGACAACTCATTACGAAATAATGTATGAAATAACTGCGTATGAGCTTTTAAAAGTTCGTAAGCTACTTACATATATAAACAGAGAACTTAATATAAACTATATCTCACTAGTTCCAGTCATTGAGCATAGTTCTGTTCTAGAACTGATTTTTTTTTTGCAGGAGAAAATACTATAATCGAATTAGATCGTTTCTTTTGTTTTCGTTTTGAACTTTATTCGTTTTGTTTATATTTTTTAGAAAACCTTCGGTAAATAAGAAAATATTTCCTACGAATTTTCAGATCTTAATCGATTGGTTCTTGAAAGACAACATTCATTTACTATATACAAAGTAATGAAGAAAAAATATTAAAAATTAATCTAGAAGTTGACTTAAAACATTACATTCACATGCCGGAAATCATATTCAATTATAAAAAGAATACTTCCTTTGCATATTAAAGTTCTTTATGCAGTTCTCAAAAAGCCCTTTACATTTTGAGATACGCAACAAAGTCGTTTTAAATTAAACAACAATCTAAATCAGAATTTCCTTAAACGGCAAATTATTTTTTATAATCAGACATTAAATTCCTTAAAAAATCTTTCTGAAAAGTATATGAAAACCAAAAAAAAACTCTGCAGATTAAAAAGTCATTAAAACTTGTTAACATTAATGTATGTTCCAGAATTTCATGGAAGCTGAGCTGCAACTATATAAACACAAATTTCAAGGTTTTTGTGTTATCCATTTTTATTATTACTGCAAAAGTTTGTTATTTGTTTCGACTTTTTTTCTGTTAAATAAAACGTACGACCTTCAAAACATCATTGACCCCTGTGACGACAACTGCTGCAGCACACGATAACCAAAAGTTATGGGATAAGGTAAAAAGACGTAAACACCGAGATGACGTTGATGATTTTACAATAACAATTCTTTTTTTTTTTTTGTTATTTATGTTATTGTTTTGTTGTTTTTGTTTTCTTAATTGTTTTTTTTTAATGATTTTAAATATTTTAACGTAATATTAGGTTTTAGTAATCCTGTGATTTCTTAAATAAAAAACAAAACAAAAAGTTAATTGTTAAACCATAAAAAACGACAAGATGTCATATTATTTACATTTGCTATAAAAAATGTAAACAGGTCAAAAAACACACACACACACTTTGTTGATAAAACTTAATTACCAAGATCTCATTTTATAAAAAAAATATATTGTAAAAAGAAGGCAGAAGAAAATACATTAAAGAAAACATAAACTGATGACAGCCCAACAAACATACATACTCCCCCCCCCCTTTCAATAGCTATCATTCAAATATCAGCATCATCAACATCAGTTAACTTACTACTACTATACTAGTTAATTGAATGAATGAAAGATTTTTTTTGGCATTTAATAAAAAATAAATATTTCATGGTCAAAATGTGGTCATCAAAAATATGGAATGAAAAAGAAAACGAATGAAGAAAAAACTTCGAGATGTTTATTACAGCATCAAAAATATTGTTGACAAAATAGGTTTGTATGTAGATTTATTTTAAACAAGCGAAACAGAAAACTAAATAAAATAAAATAAAATAAAATAAAATACCATAATAATAACACTACTAATAAAATTTGGGATGGTTAGTTACACCAGTTCCAAAAGATGTTTTAATCTTTTTAACGCAATTTTTATTTACGCAATTAGTGCTTAAGCTCAATCAGCCATATTGTTTACATTTTCTCTTCTTTTCGTTTATAAATGATATTCATAACTGTATAATAGCATTGGCATGTAATATTACCATACAATTTTAATTGCTGTAAAACTGTAATATGGCAACTTTAAGTTAAATTTTTAATGTTATATAAGAAAAAAAAATTAATTGTCATATTTTAAGATTTTAAAACTAAAAAAAAACAATAAATTATTTTAAATTTTTATTTAATTTACTATTGTTTTACTTGTTATATAAAATTGTATAAATATTAAGCATTTATTTTAAATTAATTAATATTTATATGTTTTTTTTGGTATTTAAATTAGTATCCCAGCAAAAACTTGGTAATGATTTGCAATTGTAATCACTTAGCAATTAACATACTTTTTAATGACTACTTTATATCATTCTAATTACATAGAAGTAATGTCTTATTAATAATGCGTTTATAAATACTTTTTAATTTATTAGTCAGCTTTTGCATGACGATAATTGCGGTATGTACTTGCCTCCATCACCAAGTTTAAATAATGATTTAAAATACTAGTGTGTAAGTAAATTTTAACATTTTAACCCCTTACCCGCTAATGAAAGTTTTTGCTGGGATTAATTTTAAATGGATTATGTCGAAATATTTATTGCCTAAATAAAATTTTAAAAAATGAAAGAAAAATGTTAAAATAATTTTTTAAGTGAAGAGTTGAAGTGTGTTTCTATGTTTCTGAGTTTTTTCCTGAAGTTTCGATAAAAATGCAGTGGAAATATTACTTTTAAGAATTAATCATATTCATGTTATTTTCCCGAACAACTTTACATCTTTGACTTTCTCTAACATCGTCCGCAACTCTTTAGTTCAAAATGAATTCGAACATAATTCTGTAATAAAGCTATAAATAATCGCATAGAATCGTTTAGATGCCAATTTTCTCTAATTCAAACAATGATTCTGTAGTTAACATATAAATAAACACATATAATCTTTCAAATATCACCTTTTCCGGATTATAAATAACATCGCATTATTCTTTACACTAATACTCTATACGGCCAATTTTCTGTCGACATACTTATTTCTTCCGGGTAACATTAAAAAACTAGGTAATGGCTTGTACTTACATAACTACTTACTTTACAATGACTACTGTTTACCTTCTGCATTGCCTTATTTTAAAATTTGTCGCATTTTATCGAATCGCGCGCGACTCAGCAGTGGTGTAAGACAGAGAACTAATGAACAAGAGCCCCCCGGGTTTGTATTCTTTGTGAGCATTTTTTCAAACAAAACAACTTTTTAACACCTTGTTTGTAAGTACTTATTTAAGTGGTGTTTTTTTTAATGGAGCGTGGTAAGTAATTCCATATTATGAGTTATAAGGCTAATGAATAAGTAGTGACTTTTCAATGAAAGTTTTTGCTGGAAAGTTATTAGTATATGAATAAAAACCAAGGATGGAAAATATTGCCTTTAAAATACCTTTTCATCACTACTACCGTTACCGCTAAAATACCAATACTGAATCCTTTTGTGCTAGGTTAATGGTTTTTCATTTGTCTTGTGTGACATAGGTCAAAACAATGTTCAACAACACCTTTTCAACTGCAGGAAAAATATAGTTCAGCTGTATACTGAAGTCTTACGACATAGCCGACAAATGGTTTTTCGATCGACCAGAGCGAAGAAGAAGAGAAGTAGAGAACAATCTCTTATGTTATTTTTAAAAACAATTGAGAGCTAAAATGCAAATATTCGACGCATTATTACAACAAAAAGTATAGAAATACTGAAACCCCAAATTAAGGAATAAACACACTTTCTGGTTAAGCCACTGGGTCATTGGCATAACAGCAAAAAAAAAAACTATTGCTAATAAGAAACGGTGTCTTTGTCAGGCCCTACCCTACTCTACACACTACTCAACTTTAAAAATGATCAGTAAACCTTAACATCAGATATTTACGAAAGACTTTATGTTGTTGTATGTATGTCTGTACGACAAAGTCAACGACTAATTCAAATACACATATCAAGTATAAATAACTAACTAAAATATAATGTAATGAAACGTGCAAAATTTTGTGGAGTACTTAAAAAATTAACACTTTTTTTTGAAAAAAAAAAATCATTATTTTATTTTAATTTTTTCGTAAATAAACCATTGATATGATACATACTATGTGAGAAGGTTATTTAGTTGTACTACAATTGTATAAGTTTCAAATTAGAAATATATTTTGTATGTAAATATAGAAATAGATTTGAAAAAAACAAAAATGAAACCTACGCTTTATTATTATGTTGACTTCATAATATTTGAAATTTTGTTTAGAGTAACTAGTATTTCAAATTTTCGTTTCTCTAAAACGCCACTTACTACCTTTTACGAAAAACACCTGATATTATATCAGCGAAATATTCCTCAAAAAAATGTTTAAGTAAATACTATTAACAAAAATTTATGAATATGAATTTAAATACTGGATTGAAAAAAAAACAACAACAATAAAATTATAATAAATAATATGACCTTGTATAATGATGAGGGAAAAAGTTGGGTAATTTTTCTATTAGAAATCTGAAGAAATTTTTTTATAGCTGTTTAAATTATAAATTGATTTAATGAGAATTTATATAACTAATTAAGTATGGGCCTAGAAAACTACAGCCCTATCTCGAAAAAATTGCCCTAATAAGGAAGTTGTCAACGACTTTTCAGCATCAATTAATCTTAACTAAAATCAGAAGAAATAATTTTGTTACAATTTCCGAAATTTTTTTTAATATTTATTTAAAACGCAATTTGTTAATTACTTGTTATTTTATAACAAATCATTATTATTATTATTTTTTTTAATTTTATGTAGAATATTGTTTTTGTATATAACATAATTTAAAGTGACAGATTTGACATAATGACTTAAAATTTATTTCAATATTGTTTTATTTGAAGTGTCAACGTAAAATTTACTTCGTATTTACGTTAATGTTGTTGTTTTAAAGCGGTCAATAAAATACTTTAATCAATTATTTAATTATTGTAATTTGGCTATTTTCTAAATGGCTCATTTCAGTTAATTAAGATTTTTAAAAAATTAATGTTTCAAAAGTAATTTAATAGCAATGAAACTGAATCAATTGTGTTTATTATTGTTGTCGTAAATTGAAAACGTTATGTTTCAGGGTCGGTAATTAGGGATTTTTTTCTTTATTGCTAAAAAGTCAATATTTTTTTGAATCTGTAGCAATAGCTTTGTAACTTGGGAAAGGAAACAACATTAAGGCAACAACATTTAAGAGAAACGTCTCTTGTTATAAATATAAGCAGAATTGGAGAAAAACAGCGAGTTACATATTTGAGATCAAGTGTGATAACAGGCCTAAGTATTTCAGATTTTACGAAATTGTAAAACAGCTTAAGGCTGTTCAAAATTTTGATCATAACTCCTTTATTTTTAACAAAAAACTTTTATGGACTCATATAGCTTTGTGGTTATAGTATTCAATTCTGTAAGAGGTTCGATTTCTATCTGAGACACTGTTAAGGAATCGTACAATGGGATCAATAGTGGTCAAGGTCAAATAATTACTCGAAAGTATGCTCGATAAAAACATTGTACCGAATTACCTATTTAACCTAAGTACTTAGGGTTAACCATAGTCACCGACTGTCCAGGTGACTAGCTTTTTTAACATGTGCTTGTCCTACGATTAAGTCAATCGTAACCTCATAGAATCCGAAGAAACAGACAAAAATATTAAATTTTTTCAAATTCTCGCATACAAAGGGAACACAAAGAATACACTCGTGACCAGAGACAAATTAAATCAAAACAGGTGGTTAGACGTTTGTGGAATCACTGTCATTTTCGGATACATTGACTCTTTGTGTTTGTCGCCTAAACGCTAGGGTTCTATAAATCTACTTTCGAATAATCGAGTAATCGATTTTTTGTCGAAAAAAGTCGAAGTCGACTATTTTGTTTCAAAAAAAAAAAAAAAAAGAACTGAGATCAAGATTTTCAATCCAAATAAACTTGAAAAATACATTATTTTCAATAAAAGTGTCATATAATCGAATAGTGAGTAACTTGAAAAACAGTTTTCCATTACACGTAATGTAAAAAGATAGAAAATTGTACCAAATATATTGAAATTAATCAAAAATAATCAACATTAATCCTTAAAAATAATCAAATTAATTATTTGATTAAAAATTATTTGATCAAAAAGTCATAAAAAGTCGAAAACTCGAAAATAGTAGTCGAAAAGTCGAAAAATTGACTTTGCATAAAATGCAAAAAGTCGACTTTTAACTAAATGCAAAAAGTCGACTTTTCGTTTCAACTATAGAACCCAATGCAATTGGTAATGAAACCATCACACACTGAGAGAAAATACAGATGGAAAATTTGACAGTCGTTGGCACTCGTCATTGTTTCTCTTTTTTGTTATACGATAAGTCTTTACGTTCGTGAAGTGTGATCGTGTGAAGGGCCTCTAAATATCTTACTTACACATCTATTAAAACTAAAGAAAACCAGCCAGAGAACTCATTTCTCATACTCTGCCGATACCTGTTATAAAACATATGATTGAAAATTTTCAATTTTAAATCTACTTAATATTTAAGCTTTAAACAAAAATCTATCGAAATTACTCCACATTTTATATAACACCATAAAAAAATATAATTAAACACATTTACAAAACATTTAAACTAATTTATAAACCCTAATTAAATATAAACCCAGTTAAATTGATTTTAGTTACAAAAAAAAACACACACACACAAAAAACACCTTAAAGTGTTAATTGAGATTGTTTTAAATTTATTTTCTTAATGTAAAATTATCTATTTAATAAACATAGATACATATTTTATTAATAATATTTTGGTTGAGTTGATGCACGCAATCGTATATAGAAATATTTATATATATTTATATGTATATAAAAATAAAAAACTATTTTGTAACAGTAAAACGCGGAAGCATGAAAGTCAATGTGTCTAATTTACAATTAAGTAGATTGTTTATTACATATAGATACATAAATATATAAGTATATAATATATATATATACATATATACATATATTATTTTATATGCATTTTTAAGCACACATAAAAAATATGCTCATATATACATATATAATAAGATATGTATGATTTTATGTATAATATGCACTTAATACTTTGTTGAATACTGGACATTCATTCATTCAGTTTTAAACATTTTCTTTGATATTAAATTCATAACTGAAAAATCACATACAATTACATTTATTGTTTGAATAGTACACGAGGATGATTTCAAAAGTGTTCTCTCAATCGCCGAGACATCCTAACATTCATTATAAGCATTTTCTTTGCTGTTAAACTCATAACTGAAAAATCACTTACAATTGCATTGATTGTTGTAATAATATACGAGGATGATTTGAAAAGTGTTCTCTCAATCGCCGAGACTTTCTAAACTTCATTATAAAGCTACTTTATATAAACAGCAAATGAGCGAAATTTGTATATATCACTGAAGTCCCACTCTTAACTCTGTTAAACAAATTTTGGGACAATATCAAGAACTTACTCAATCACTTAGAAAGAGTATACATAGTAATGACTTACAAATAACTACAGACATATATTAGTAAGTAATTACTTTTTAGCACTGACGTTTTGTTTTGAAATGTTGTTTTTTTGTCAAATGCTTGTTTTTGAATCATTATAAATTAAGTAGGAGTGTATAGTCGGACATGGCCGACCATATAATACCCTATACCATGAGTATATTTTTAAAATTTTTACTTTTTATAAAGAAACTTTTATGTTGAATATTACCATAATTCCCAAATATTTAAGCAATTTATTGATATAAAAAAAAACTAAAATTTCTAAATGAGGCTTTCTATATGTGTCAAATATGGGCCGATCCTCGGTAAATTTGGGAAAAGGATATATTTTTAAATAACAGTTAGTTTTGTTGAGTTTCATTGCGATACAAATGGTTACAAGTCAATTTTAGACGTTTAAGACATTTTTTGAAGGGGGGTTTGTATGGGGGTTAGGGTCAAATAAGGGCCGACCCTTACGAAAATCTGCAGTGTCATTTATACTTATATAAAACTTATTTGTGCCAATTTTTAGAGAGATAATAGAATATTTGACGTAATTATGACATAAAAAGTTCAAATCGAGAGGTACGGTTGTATGGGAGCTAGGTGAAATAATGGACCGATGTCAAACATTTTCAATAGGCTTCGTCCCTGTTCCAACAACATGCTTGGTCCAAATTTCATCAAATTATCTTGAAAATTGCGGCCTGTACCTTGCGCCCAAGGTTTACATGGACAGCTAGCCGGACAGACGAACGGACTCAAAAAATGATTCTGAATCGATCGGTATACTTTAAGGTGGGTATTGGACCAATATTTTTGTATGTTAAAAACATCAGCATAAACGTATAATACCCTCCCCACTATAGTGGTGTAGGGTATAAAAATTAAGAGAGCCATACGATTTCATTACATATTGCGTTTAGACGATCCATCCGTATTCTACTACACAAAATTTTGACAGATCATATTACTTGTGTGCTCGTGTAAAGGAACCTTTGCTTAACACCTTATTTGCAGGCAATCGTAGTAGTAAGTACTTATCTTACTTGACTTTCATTTCATCACCGTGATAAAATATTGACTTAAAATGATTTACTAACTTAGTTTTTAATGACAATACTCAACCAACTTCCTACTTGTAAGCAATAATGGTAAGCACTTGCCTCTAATGTCATTCAACGGTAGTTATTTTTTGCTTGTTTCCTTTTGTTAAAGACTTTAAAGGTTGCATTTACATAACTATCGTTAAAATCTCTCTAAGTGTATCTTAGCATTGATCAGGTTTGGAATTCGATAAAGACCTTAACTAATTAAGTGAAGTATCTAATTGTCTATTTGTCAAACGTACCAAATAATTCAGATATAAAGATTCTGTAAGTTATTGGAGTTCAATATGAAATCTATGTTAAATTATTGTTGACACTATTAATTAAAAGATCTTTATTGATCGAAAATGTTAAAATGTTTAGAATTGAAATCCTGAATTTGCAAATCAGAGTGGTATTAAGATTTAGGATCACTCACACACAAAAATTACAGGTTCTTCCGATCATTTAAGAAATTAGTAACATGATGGATGCGTGACTGATTTAGTTATCCGATTAATATAAATTTTCAATAACAAATAACTTTTCATTCCTATCTCGTTAACCCAATAAATTTTCAAGTGTAAAGAAATATTTTTAAAAGAAAAACCAAAATTAATTTCAATCAAAGACACACAAAAAACTCGATCGTTAAATGTGCGAGCTTTAAAACAAGCCCTTTTATTATGAGGTAAAAGTAAATTTTGATTTCTTGTTGTTGACCATTTTTCTCTGCGGACCAAAAGAAAAATAACAACAACAACAACAACTACTACTAATATAATAATTATGTACATAACATACAAACACACTTAAAAATGAAAAGAAAAAAAAAATAATAAAAAACTAAAATCTACTACACATGTCTCCATACAAAAGAAGTATTATAATAAAAACTATATTGAATGGCTTAAATCAAAATCGATCGTTTATTGATGGTGCTGTTCCAAAAAAAAATTTAAACAAAGTAGAGACAAAAAAAATTGATCGGCCAAAAGCAATCATCAAAACGACAAGTGAAAATTGCTGTTCAATGCTGAAACACACAACAACAACGTCAACAATATTGTACAAATTATTCGAATTCCAAAGAGCGCGCGCTTTACTAGATCGTTTGTATGCGTGTGTACAGGTGATTGAGTGTGGTAGTGTGATCGTAGATGCCACATATTTGAAAATCATTAATTTTTAAAATTAAGATTTTTATGTAACTTGTAATATAGATTATTTTTTTATTTTATAGTTTTTACAAATTTAGCAATTTAATTATTTTATTCCATATGAAAAAAAAGTCTGGCAATCTTATTATTAAGACCCCGGCTTGTACTCAATTAATTGCCTTTGTATTGGTGGTATTTATAATTATTTACAAACAAAAGCGAAACTTTTTGTTGATCGAATTAAGTTTTTGTTTAGTTTAGGTAATCGAGCCTTCTTTCATAAAAATTATGAAAGAAGAAAAAAAAAATACGTTAAATTTTTTTTTTCTTCTTTCATAATTTTTTTCTTTTTTTTGGTATTGCCAAAAATTTAAAATAAATTTATTTTAATAATTATGTTAATTAATTCATATTGGCCTTTTAAACTCGTTTACTGAGGAGTCAATCAAAATTCAAATAGAAAGCATAATAATTAATATGTTGCACAAAAACAAAATCGGTCAAGTCTATGCGATTCAATAGACAGACAGAACATTTGATTTTAAATAGTTAGTTAGAAATTTTTTGGCTTTTTAGAACTGGTATTTGAAATTATTAATCAATTGAGAGACAAGTTTAATCAGCAAATAAAAAAGGTGTGACTGTTCATTTCTTTGACAGTTCCACTAGAGATCATTATCTGCAAGCCTCAAATATCAAATCAACCCAATTCCGTTTCTTTATGTTTGGCTGGTATAAAAACCTATTACAATAGTGATCTTGTTAAATACTGTGAAAATCATTTAAAATTGAGTCATTGATGTTTTTAAAATCTGAATAACATGGAACCACTACAATCAATCTTTACAGCAAGAGGGGAAAAATAATCGCAAAAAGCAAACTAGTTTAAATTTTTGTAGTAAGAACTCAAACCGCAAACATTTAACCTTTAAAGAAATGTCTCGTTTTGGCAATTTTGTAGGATGTATCCAGCAGGCTGTGGAACTTTGTTTGTTAGAAGTCTACGAAAAAAGAAGAAAAACCAGACAAGAAATGCTTAATTCTCTTTATCGTCAAACGTCGTCGAACGCTCAATTCGCCAAGATTGTGTGAATGAATAATATACAAAAATGTGATCACTTCGATCAGTTAATTTGAATTTTCAAATTTATTTAGAATTCTGAAAGTCATTGAGCAGAAAAATGCTTTTGATAAAACGTTGGGAAAAACTTCACTTGTTGAGGTTGAACTTTTAGAATTTATAAATTTCAAACGATCAGTCGGAACATCTTCAGTTATGCGAAAGTTAATGGAGAGAGATCAGTGAGATATTTTGGGCTTAACATGATTCATATATTATGGAAATGTAATTAAGGATCGATTAAAGCTTATTGTTTCATATTGTTTCAATGCAAGGTCCGCAGGGGCTGATACAAATTTCTTAATCACTACGAACTTTGAGGAGAGAGGAGCTTGTAGTATTTTAAGCCTAACATGAGCCGCAGACAAAAATATATATAATTTATGGAAATGTAATTGAAAATCCGTTAGAGCGTTTGGGATCACTACAAACTTTGAAGAGCGGAGCTTGGAATATTTTGAATCTAACATGAGGGTATAAGTTTTCATTCTACCACAGATAATAGCTCATATCATATCTATGTAAATGTAATTGAGAATCAGTTAGAGCGTTTGCGCTTATGAGATAGAAGGTGTGATGATCTAATATTGTAACGATTCATGATCGGCACGAACAGATATAAATCTCTGAATCACTACAAAGTTTGAGGAGCATAGCTTGGAGTATTTTGATCCTAACATGAGGATATCAGTCTCTATTCTACCACATTGAGGGTCCTTTAGAGTGTTTTCGCTTATGAGAGAGAAGGTCTGATGCTCTAATATTGTTACCATTGAATGTCGACACGGACTGATACAAATCTATGAATCTCTACAAATTTTAAGAGAAGCTAAATGAGCCTAACATGAGGTTATCTGTCTTTATTCTACCACAGACAATGAAAATGTAATTGAGGATCGGTTATAGCGTTTTTGCTTATGAGAGAGAAGATTTGATGCTCTGAAATTCTTACCACGAAGGTCTCTGAATTACTTTAAACTCGACATAATTAAGCTGGGCATATACCTATGTTTTGGTGTATGTTGTACAGTCTCAGAAAAATCTCAAAAGGTGTATAGAATAATTGTTAGAAATTTATGATAAATCTATAATAAAAATAACTTTCCATCTAATCTTTGTAATAATAAGACTTTTTCATTAGACTAGCTTGGGTCCTATAAAACAAAGGCTTAAAATCATATTGAACTTCTTCTGATTTGCTTACTTTCTCCGTGAACAACTTTAGGATTTACAACTTTCTGGGGGGTATTTTATAATTGAAAGATAAACCAACTTCTCATATTTTCAGACATATTGCATTAACTGTTTGATACCAACTTTAAACACACCTTACCCTCATACCGTTAAAAAACAAAAAATATACTAACATTACTACATATCAAAAACCATCAAATTTTAACTTTAATAAACCTGAAATATTTTAACTATCAATTAAAATTTTCAAAAAAAATAAAAAGATTTTCAAATATTTATTTATTCGTTAAAGTTAAAAAGCTCTGAGCAGGGTATAAGTAAAGTGTCTGGAATATTTAAATTAAAAAAAATCTCACTGATATTATTTATACATAATTCATAGACCAACGACCCTCTAATGATATGCAAGAAACTTAAATTCAATAAGACAAAAAAAATAAACATAAATTCTAAGAACTGTGTTGTGTATGAAGTGCAGGTGAGAAACTCAAAGAAAAAACAGGCTTAAACGCTGTCTACAATATTAAGTTAAAACAAGTTTCTTAGTTTAAGCCATTAACACTAACTTAAGCATTCTATCTTATCCATTGATAAGTTTCAATGTGACTGAAAATACAAAAAGAATAAATTTTCAAAATGTTCTTGACATTGGAACCACTTTAGAAAAAAATAAAACACGTTAATATTGCTATTATCTACAATATGATAAACAAATAAACAAATGAATACTTTCTTTAACAACCTGAGAACAGAACGACAGACACTATTGTATACGATAGAAAACCAAACTGCTAAGAAATATTATATTATTTTTTTCTACAGTTTTATTAACATCTACAGAAAATCAAATATAAAAATCATAAGATCTGTCTGAAAAAAAAAAAAATGAAAAATTTATTTGAAAAGAAGAGAGCACAACTTATGGGTAGAAAAAAAAACATACCGACACAAATTTGTTTAAATTTATTCTATGTATATGATTTGGACTTTGTTCTTGAATAGACAGCAAAAATATAAACTAAAATCTTAAAATAAAAAATATACATTTTTAATAATAAATAACAATATATATATACATATATACGAATTTGTTTTTTATATCTTCTTCTAACAATTCTTTTGGTTTTTGCCAGACATTATGGTTTTGGTTTTTACAACAAATTAATGGTTGCTACCAAAATGAAGTCAGTTATTATTATTTGTTTTTTTCTTATTAATTTGACTTTTTTAAGAAATTCTTAAGTGGTTCATTATTTTCAAAAGAATTGAAAGCTGACTACAAACAAATGGAAAAAATCTTAGAAAATCATTATTATTATTAACGACAAAATAATACACATTTGTCGATATATTCAACAAGAATCTAAGTCATTAAATAAATTTTACAAATAATAGGGGAAAATGTGCCATAGTTTTACATTATTTTGTAATTTAAGTAAAATACAATAAGAGCGAGTTTTTGAGTTGGCAATCAAATGCCAATTAGAAATCAGTTTAGTTAATCTAAAGATAAATTGATTCTGATGTTAATCCCCTTTGATGTTATTGAGTAAAAGATAAAACTTTGCAGTGTTGCCATACAAAACAACAGAAAACTTCACTGTTTGCTATCAAAACAATGCATGTTTTATAAAAGAAGAAGAAGACAATTGTAAATGTAAATTAATGAAAACTTAAATTTTAAGCAAAACAAGTATGAATGTATAGACGGGCGTAGTCGACCATATGATACCCTGCACCAGTCAGTATACGGTTGTATGGGGGCTAGTCGAAATAATGAACCTATTTTAACCATTTAACATAGGCTTCGTCCTTAGGCCAAAAGATGCGTGTGTGCCAAATTTCATCCAATTATCTTGAAAATTGCAGCCTGTACCTTGCGCACAAGGTTTACATGGACAGCCAGCCAGATAGACGGACGGAGGGACATGGCTTAATCGACTTAATCGACAGAAAATGATTCTAAGCCGATTGGTATACTTTAATGTGGGTATAGGACGAATATTTTTGTATGTTACAAACATCGGCACAAACCCAATATACCCTCCCTACTAAAGTGGTGTAGGGTATAAAAATATATTGTGAAGTCCCCATAATTTATACTATTTGATAATTCAAACATTTTTTTGGCATCAGCTGTTTACAATTTTGCATTTCTTGATCAAGTTTAAACCACCAGTTTTTTTTCGAATACTCAATGTAGTTTTACTGAATGTAGTTTTTTCGATATTTAGAAACTTAGTTTCCTTGAGGTAATTCCTAAGAATCTTCCAATCAGTGTTATTCAGAAATTTTATTTCTGAAATAACATCCTTTCCAAGCTACTTGGATCTAACTTCGACAAATTCCTAACAGTGTCAAAGAAAGTGCTCCAGAGTTTCTCACTTTCCTCTCCACATGCTCTATATTTCACTCAATCAGAAAGTTTAATTTCCATTCAGAATACGTACTATAGTACTCACTTCAGACTTGCTCATTTTGAGGAGATTTCTCGTTTTACAGAAAAAGTTTCAACATAAATTCTATCTCCTATTCTTATTGATTAAAGTTCATAATATTTAAGAATAATTTCATAAATATAATGAATTTTTGTATTTTATTTTTATTTATATTAAAAAACATTTAAAATTTTTTTATTTCTCTACAGTTTTTAGACTGTAAATGTCGAAATATGCAGGTAATTTTTATTTCCAATGGATTCAGATTTTGTTTTCAACAATTCTATTTTTTCCCAATTATCCTAAAAAATTTCCTATTAAAAAAGTAAAACAATATATAATAAACATATATTGCAATTTTCTATTATAAAAAACATATCAAAGAAAATATTTAAAAAACAAAATTTGTTCAAATTTATACTATTTATGAACATTTCATATACTGAATGTAATTTTTAAAAAACAAAATTAATTACAGTTTTAAATTATTCAATAGATTTTGATGCCTTTATAATAAATGTTTATAAAAAAAATTCCATTATATCTCTTTGCTTAATAATATGTATGGGAAAAATTTATTTTTAATAGAAATTGTAATAAATTATTTCATTATAATTATAATATGTAAATGCAATTAATATACATGGTAATTAAAGAACATTATAGTTATTTAATAACATATTTTAAATAGCATTAAATGTATTCAATTTAAAGCAAATATTTTTTATTAATTTAATAAAAACTGGGGTTAAATAAACTATATATTAAAATAATGATAAATGAATAATTAATTTTATTTATTAATTACTCAGTTGAACTTTAGAAATTTTTAATATTTCCTTATAAAATGCGTCATACAAATATTTATTTTACTAAAGGCTATTGAATATTGTGTCTTTTTTAAATACGTTTTTGATAAAAAATGAACTCTAAACTATTTTAATAATGATCTGAGCCGTTTGTTAATCAGTTTTTAAGAATCAACATTTGCATTTAGTGCAGATTTTAAAGCAGATATGGAGAATTGAATAAAATTTTTAAATCAACTGCAGTAGATAATGGACTTCTTTCGTAATTCAAAAAAAGTAAAAATTTCCGTCATGTACAAATTCATACACATTATAAACTTTTAATATTTTGAATGAAAATGGTTTGGGAAAAAAAGTCATGTTCGATTCATAATATTTATGAAAAAAATTCATTCCAGATATGAATAATTTTTTTCTGTGTGTCATTCTGCTATAAAATAGAAGGATTTTTCATAAAAAAAAAATAGTACTAAAAAATGTTCTAACATATATCTCTTAGTACAAATAAAATGTCTATAAATAACATTTAGTACTAAAAAATTTCTTAAAAAAACTTTCACTACTAAAAAAAACTTATTTTAAAACATTTTTAATAATAAAAAACATTAAGTACTAAAAATTTTATTAAAAAATTTTTTAGTACTAGAAATTTTTTTCTACAGAAGAAAATATTTTAACAACTACTCATACTAAAAAAATAAGTACTAAAAATTTTCTTACAAAATGTCCTTTATAAATAATATAAATAACAAATACTAAAAAATACTTTTAGTACTAAAGATTTTGTTTCAAAAACTTTAAGTACTAAAATTTTTTTGTAAAAAAATTAACTTTTCTTTAAAAATCTTAAGAAAAATTAAAAAAAAATTCTTTAAAAAACTTTTAGTACTAAAAAAATGTTCTTCAAATTAGTACAACTAGTAGTAAAACATAGAATTACCAAAGAAAACTTGTCCAAATTAAAGAAGAACATTATAAGAAAAAAAGAAATGATAACAACTTAATATGAATGATGAATCTGAAAGAATAAAATGTCTAGAAAGATTTAAACATTTTATTTAAATTGTTTCTTCAACACAAATGTGGTTTCAGTTTTATTTCATTTCTTTTTAACTTTTAGCCAGTCATGCCGTTAACTTTTTCTAGTTTTTGTTGTGTGATTTTTGTTTGTCTAATAAATATTTTTTTTGTGGAAATAAAGTGTTACGATAAAGAACAAAGTCCAACTTTGTTTCGCTCGAAAACAATCATCATTCCTATCCACACACACACACACCAACTCATTAAAAAGATTTGTTAACAAAAAAACATATAATTTTTAAATTATCAATATATACAATTTGGCACATTAGTAATATATATTCGCTAGATTTGTTGTCTTTGGTAATTAGACAGCACAGTGAGGGAGGTGTTGGACGAAATAAGATATGAGGATTCATGCGTTTCAAGTGCGTTTTTCCCCAAGTTCAAATGGGATTTTACTAGGTAATATATATTAGTAATGAGTTTCAGACAAAAATAAATATTTTAAATATTTTTTTCAATTAACGGCAAGTGATTTTTAAAAAGTGTTTGCATTTTTTGTTAAATTAAATTTTCATTATTTGTTTATTTTCGTATAAAATTTAAATATTATTTACTCGAGAATATTCTTTAGGTGTTAAGTTTTAATGGGTTTTTTTTTTAAAATTAACTATTTACGTAAATTTTTGTCTATATTTATTTAGACTAAAAAGTAATATTAATTAACATTTTATTTGTAAAGATGAAATTGCTTGATTTTTATTATTTTTTCACTTATTACTTTAGTAAAGAATTTGTTGTAATTATTTGTTTTTTAAGTAAACTGCATTTTTTAATTTTTTAGACATCCAAAGGTTAATTTTAAAAATATTTAATTAAAAGACAGACTTGGACTTTCAATAGTTAAATATTTGAAAAAATATTTTGTAATTGAAAATGTAAATGGGTATTGATTTTATAAATTTAAATACATACTGGCTTATTTATAAACATTTATCAAAGGTTTATAGGAGAAATTTTGTATGAAGATTTGTTTTATAATCCATTAATAAATGTTTATGAATAAGGCACATAGTATTCAAAATTTTATCAAATTTATTGATTTTCCTGCCCTTGATGAATTGAGGAGGTTATCCTTACACTTTTCTTCATAAAACAGAAGATTTTTAGTTTTTGTTTAATATTATCTCGATATACACAGTATTTTTCGAAACCTAAGCTACTTTTTTTGGCATTGTATACAAAGTGCTATATTTTCTATTAGAATTCATTTATTCAAAATTATATAATTGATAACAATAATATAATGTGTCTTCATTATAATAACAACAACAATAGTTTAATTCCATTTCGCTGTGGGTTACAAGAAAATAATAACTGAATTAACTCCATAAATAACTGTTCGAAACTTAAGCAACTTTTTGGTCTTCTTATGAAAATCTTTGGTACTTTTGAGTTACAAACACCTTTATGGAATAGATTAGTTACTAGTGTAGTTCGTAATGAATCCCAATTGCATTTTGAGCTAGTCGCCCCTGAAATGTTTTCTAAAACAGCTACATCCGATCCAGCGCTTCAAAACGCCGAACAGCATCTCTAAGGGATTTGACTTAGGAGATTTTAATGAACAATCAAAGAGTTTGGGTCCTATTAACCGATAATTAATCTTAGATCAACTTTGCCAAAGGTTTTGGTTCATTATCATGCTGAAAATCGCAAAAAAGTTAGTTGTTGTAGCAGCGACACTTGTAAAGTCGCTGTGGCTGGGTTGACAATCCTTGGTCGTTGTTCGTTGAATTTCAAGTCGTTCCGGAGCCCAACAAAATAAGTTGTTCTTGGTCCATTTTAGATCTCTTTCAAATACTTATCACCCTGAAGTTTATTGGAGAACTTTTCTCTGACGGCATACGATTGCCGTTAAGTCTTCTCATCGGATGAACTATTCTCTAATTCTTTAATGTATGCCTTTTCAAGCACAAAACTAAACCGCTGGATTTTTTAAGGATATGACTTCACCATACACTTTATTTTGACATAGGTAGGTATCGATCATTTTCGATGAAAAATGGAAAAAGTGTTTTCGAAGAATATACCAAGATATTATCGTTTTTAGCATG
Source organism: Lucilia cuprina (assembly GCF_022045245.1). Classification (NCBI taxonomy): domain Eukaryota; kingdom Metazoa; phylum Arthropoda; class Insecta; order Diptera; family Calliphoridae; genus Lucilia; species Lucilia cuprina. Next base: position 7,941,263 of record NC_060952.1, on the reverse strand, counting down.
TAGTGACTCAAATTCAAGCGAGTTCGTTAAATTGAGATTCATTATACCAGGTTTTGAAAACTGTTTCTTCCTTTGTGACATATAGAAGTTCTCATGAAATGGACGGAATATGGGCAAAGTTTTTCTATCCATTTACAACATGCCCTGAACTGTATATGTATAAGTTACAATATCAACCCAGCAGTTCGACGGGACAGTCCCGAACTGACTATTTAACCTACCACTTGTGGTGGGCCCTAGCCACCTGACTACCCAGGTGACCAACCATTTTAACATGGGCTTGTCCTACGAGGAAGTCAATCGTCACTCTACACCTTATAAAGAGACAGTAAAGAGACGATTGCCTACGCTCTCGCTTACAAAGGGGACACTAAAGTGACGACTGTCTTCATTCTCGTTTACAAAGAGTTTAATTGTGACGAAAGACCAAAAACATATGAATTGCAGTCAGCCAGGTGGTAAGATATTAATGGAAATAAAATTTAAAAATTTCAAGTGTTTACTCTCTAGAATACTAAGGGACAGTAATGTGACGATTGACCCAAAAGATATAAATTTGAGTCAACCAGATGGTGGCATATTAGTAAACAAAAAAAAAACTACTTTTAAGAGTATAATCTCTATGTTACTTGAGGACAGTAAAGACACGACTGTCTCCGCTCCCGCTTACAAAGAGGACACTAAAGTGACGACTGTCTTCATTCTCGATACAAAGGGTACATTCGTGAAGAATAATCCAAAACACACGAATTACGATCATCCAGGTAGTTAACTATTAGTGGAAATTACTGTCTTTTTCGTATGCATTGACTCTTTGTCGAACTGCTGGGAAAATACGTACATATTACCAAATTTGTACATAAAACAACTAGCACTCCTTAAAATTTTGAAAAAAAAACTAAGATTAATAATAGTTTTTTTTCGTGCCATATTGACACTTGCAACATCTTCATCTACTTATCTCACAAGTTTTGAGGAAATGGACGTAATATTGGAAAGTTTTTCTATCGGTTTATAACATACCTTGAACTATGTACTTTCAAAATATGTACCTACATATTGTTAAATTTTTACATAAAACCACTAGCACTCCTTAAAATTAAAAAAGATTAATACTAACACTTAGCAAAACACCCCTGCTGAAAACATTCCTTTAATTCCCTGACAATTAACAATTCACAAAAAATTTTATTAAAATCATCCATCAACAACAACCCCCATCTATTTGTAATTTAATTACAATTAAAACATTTCTGTTAGCCCCTCTACACTAGGCAATGCAAAGAAAGACAATTTTTATAAACAAAATCTCCCGCCACACTGTTTAATTAAAAAACAAAATAAACTGAATTTACAAATCACGCAGCTCCTAAGTTACTTTAATAGACAAAATTTTCACATTAATGTTGAAAAAAATAAATATTTAACCTACAAAATACAAATTTAATAAAAAACCAAAAAAGAAAGAACTAAATAAAAACAAAATAACATAAAAAATACACACATTTTACTAAATAATTGAAGAGAAACATGATAAAACACTCTTTTCTATTAAAAAAACATTCTCTCTACTCTACACACTCTCTTTTAATATTAATTGTAAGTTTATGTGTATGTTTCTTAAGTATGTGAAATTAATAAAAAAAAGTAAAAGAATTTATTTATTTTAGTAATAATTGGGGAAAGAAAAATTATAAAACAGAAAAAATGTACAAAGCAAAAACTAAAAAAATGGATAAATATAAATGGGTGTATTTTTTTTGGTGTTTGGTATTAAACTTTTTTTCTTCCGTTTTGACCTTATGGCAATAATGGGTGCGGCGGGAAACCGTAACGACCAAACGACCGACAAAAATCTCACCAACAAAAACTTACAGTTACTTACTCTGAATGTTTACAAAAAAAATGTTTATTGGGGGGAGCACATACAAAAAAAAAAAACAACAAAAAAATACGTAATCAAAAAAAAGGAACACGAGACCCAACAAAAATGCCAAAAAAGAGGAGCAACAATTGATTTTTTATAAGAGATCTTAAGGGAAATTACACAAAACCTCAGCTAGAACAAGCATTTTTTTTATTTTCTTGTAATATAAAATGATGAGTAATTTTTCTTTAAATATACACACAAATAGTTTATTAATATTTTTTTCAGTTTTTTACTTACTTTTTTCACTAAAAACTAACTTCAATTAAGTGTAGCAGGAAAATATCCTCTTTTTTATTTTTTTGTCCACTTTTTTATAGGAAATTTGTTAAATTTCCTTAGAAATACAATTTCATGAACTGAATTTTTTTTCTTATTTGGTGTGTTATTTATTAATTCTTTAATTTTATTTAATAAAACGCGCACTGTAGTTTAGGTAGTGTGTTTTATAGTGTTCTGTATTTGTTAGTTATTAAAAGAATTACCGCTTGGTTACTTTTTTAACTGTCAAATGCCGCAACAAGAAAAAAGTTTTTATTTTATATATCGAAGAGATGCGGGTTGAAAGAAAACAACAAAAAGAAGAAAATACGATGATTCTATGCTGTGTGTGTTGTCACAACAATAAGTAAATTCTTTATAAAACCAGTCTGTCTGTAATTTATTATTTACTTATATTTATTTTTATAGTATGGATAAATAAATAATATTATTTATTTTAAATCGGCAACACTTTCTTGGACGGCACCTTAAAAACACACACGCTAACTCTCGCACACACAGCACTAGCGGTGGTACACCCAACGGCAGAAAAAAAGTATTTGTTCAAAAAAACATAAAAAATACTACAACAAATTTTGCGAAAATTTTTCTTTTTTAATGCTTCTTCTTCCGCCGCCTAGCTAAAGATAAATGAGAAAGGAAAAGAAAGAAAGAAAATAGAGTTGCTTTTTGTGTATATGTGTGAGTGAGTGAGTGTTTTTTAAACAGATGGCGAGATGACGTTTCAGACACCTGTGCTGCTGAAATATTTAACGCCGTCAGCTATACCTACTTAAGCGGCGGCTTATAATTCTGGTCTGGCAACCTTATTTTTTACATGCTCTCTTAAATTAAGAGAAAATTTAAATTTAAGAGAAATTTTTAAGAGAGCGCAATTTTTTCAAATTTTTAAAATTCCCACATGGTTTATAAAAAAATTACCATATATGATTGAGTTTCCCGGTTGTTTTTTGTAAAATATTTTTTTATTATTTTGCGTGGTGGGTTTTTTCCCACCAGAAAATAATTAAAAATATTTAAAAGGCCGACCGAAGAAGGTGTGCGTGCTTGGCCTAATTTTTGGAAACGACCGGCCGAAACCGATTGTTCGGTTGGTCGGACGATTGAGTATTCGGTCGGTCGGTCGCCGAATTTTCTCTCTTAAAAAAATAACTCTCTTAAATTTTTTTCTCTTAAAAAAATTTTCTCTTAAAAAGTCGTGGTGAATTTTAGAAACTCACCGCACCTGCTGTGGTGAATATAGAAACTCACCACACTTTAAGTGGTGAATTTAGAAACTCACCACAAAAACCGTTATTCGTACGAAAACTGCATTACCGACTCAAAAACTCTGCAGACAAAAACAACTGTTGTATCGATGAAAACTGCGTTACCAGTGGTGAGTTACATTATTATCGACCAACTGCATTATCAGTGGTGAGTTACTGCATTACCAGTGGTGAATTACTACATTGTCAGACAACTGTATTACCAGTGGTGAGTTAAACAGCACTACCTAGCATTGCCATATCATTGTTTACATTTATAGATAGTATTGCCATTTCCAAATTGCAAAAATAACAACACTAAACAGCTGAGCTGCGATGTTCATTCAGTTTTAGGTCCAAAGAGTTGGTTTTTTGTTCCCGGCTGCCGAAATTATGCGTAGACATTTGAAACAGAATATAAAACAAGTATTTATTTATGAATTAAAACTAAATCAGTGTGTAAATTTAATTTTAATGTTTAACTCTTGCAGCTCACCACCAGCTATCAAAATGGTTTTTACTCGCCCCGTCATGTTACGGATTGTGCCTTAGATAATGCTGTTAAATTTAAAGAGCTTAATGCCTTCATACGCATTACCCCGGAGTTGGCATTGCATCAGGCCAAAGAATCAGCTCATCGTTATCATGAAAAACAAGTTAAAGGTGCTCTGGATGGTATAACCATCGCCATGAAGGATAATTTCTGTACTAAAGACGTTCATACTACCTGCGCTTCAAAGTAAGTAACATTTTTTATGCCTTCTAAAGACGGGGAAGTTATTTTTCTACACTTAATCTTAAGAAATATACAGAGTTTGTCTCAAAAACTTCCCTGCATGTGCACACTATAATGGAAATTGTCATATACGTTTGTGCTGATGTGTGTAAAACCTTCAAGTATACAAATCGGCTCAGAATCACTTTCTAGGTGGATTTAGCTATTTCCGTCCGTCCTTCTGTCCATGTAGAATTGGTTCCCACGCTGCAGGTCGCAATTTTCAAACTAAATTGATTAAATTTGGTTCTTTTGGTCCAAGGACGAACGCTATTGATGGTTATTTCGCCTAGCCCTCATACAAACGTACCCTTGAATAGAGCCTTTGGGCTCATAATTACATAAAGTGTCAAAAATATGGGCTCATAATTACGTAAAATGTAATATTATGTCAATAAAAATGGCAAAAATTAGTTTTTTAGATCTATAAGTGACAGTTACCGTTTTTTGTAATGATTGGTTCTCATACAAACTCCCCTTCAGAAAATGACACTAATTACAACACGATTAAATAAATAACTTCGAAGTAGATGTAAATTCCTCTACCAATTTTTATAAGGATAAGCCCAACATTTATAAGGATAAGTCCATATTTACACCTACTCCTATGAGTCCTCTTCTAGAAAATCTATTTTTTTGTCAAAAATATAAATAAAAATATTCCAGAATTTAGTTAAAAATCAAATTTAATGCTATATTTAAAAAAATGCGGTTTTAAAATTATAAAATTTTTCTTTGCAAAAATAATTTTGAGAAAAATTTTGGTCCACAAACATCGAAAAAAATCTCAACAAAGTACTATTACTGATTTTTTACCCTACTTCACTCTGTCCAATGGATTTATGAACGCATCCAGTTGAAGTAGCCCAATAATTCATAGGCCTGGACATTGATGTAGAACCCTCCAACTAGATTATTGTATAGTTTTAGCTGTTACAAAAACAACTGATTTTTTACTAATTCTGGTTTTTGGATATACAAAATAATGTTCAAATCCTTTGTACACGAAGAAATATTATTTTTTTTATTTTTAAGAAATTTTGTATATGTATTGTGGTTACCATTATTTTTCATAATTTTTTAATGATTTCTGTAAAGAATTAAATTTTTGTGGATTTTTTTTTATGCGATTTTGTTTGACTTTTAAGGGAATAATTTGAAATAGTGCGATTTTTTATTAAAAACCCAATTACTATATTTTGTATTATGAGAAACACTTGTTTATTATGCAATAACTTTATTATTTTATTTTAAATGTATTTTACACTTAGTAGCCTTATCCTGATTCTCGAATTTTTTTTTACTTTGAATTGATTGTCATAATTTAATTTTTATTAAAAATAGTTTTTCATATTAATAAAACGACTTTCGTTTAAACCTTTGTAATAAAAAGACGTGTTTCTTTAAAAAGACAAAAGTTTTAAGTCTTTTAGTATGGAGCTAGTGCATAGTTTTGTGCGAATTCGAATTATACGTTTTTCTGCGAAACGAATTAATCGCATAAAACGAGGTTTGTTTTATCATGGAGAAAAAAATGACCGTATTTGCAACAAAGTAGAATAGCTGTTGTTAAGTTGGCTTAATAATTATCAATTATTCCAATTAACAATGATTCAAATCGACATTGCTCCTAAAAAAATAGTCATGTAAAAATGTCTGAAAATGTTTGTATTTAATGCCTTTATCAGTTATACATTTACCGACCAAATCCTGCAAAGATATCGTTGTTTGTTTAGAAATTATCATGTTATTTATTTAATAAAGTACAATTTTACAAACAGAATCAGTTAAAATATTCAATTTTAAAAATATTTTGCTGAAAAAAAAACTTAAAACAAATCGGTAAGTGTGTAGCTCTTATTAAAGCGAATCATTCAGAAATATATCTATTACACACTTGTAGAAAGTTATGCTACAAGACCTCTGCAATCCTAACAAGAGACACATAGTGACTTTTTTTCGGAGCAACGAAGAATTGTATACTTTTGTGTAATTCGGTTCTTTAATATATAGGTATTCATCAGCGAAAGTTTCCATTTGTCAAAAGTTAAATAATTTAGACCCGGATTTACCTAGAAACTTATATTTTAAAATGTTGCCTAAATTGAATTTAGTAAATTCATTCCTATTACTACGCCTAAACTAAAAGTTTTGCAACTATTCCATAAATATCGTTAAAATGAGTAAAAAATTACTTTATTTTTTACAGAATGCTTGAAAATTTTGTTCCTCCTTACAATGCCACCGTTTACGAGCGTTTATTGGCAGCTGGTGCCATTCTAATAGGTAAAACTAATATGGACCAATTTGCTATGGGCTCTGGTACGGTAGATTCCATTTACGGTCCAGCTAAAAACTGTTGGAGTGAAGATTTTAGTGAAAACAATTGGCGTATAACTGGTGGCAGTTCTGGCGGTTCAGCTTTAGCTGTTGCAAGTGGCATTTGTTATGGGTAAGTTTCAATTTTTACAAAAAATTAAAAAAATCCATTATCAACTTTTTAACATTTCTTATATACCACCCCTGTTCGTAAACGTAAACACAACCTCAAAATCTTAAATCATTGCAGCTTCTGACAAATTATTATTTTTTTACACAATCTCCTTTGTTTCATAAGATTTTTAATAAAATTCAACACTTCCACTAAATTCTTTTCACTAATTTTTATTAAATTTCAACGCCTCAGCTGGCTCTCTGCTCCGTTCCATTCAATTACATAACATTATCAATTACACTTAAATATTTAGAAAAAGAAAAACACTTTTTTGTTTATTATATTGTTTATCGTTTAAATGATGATTTCGGTATCACCAAGTTCATCATCGGAAGGCAGCGAAATGCTGGCAGGATCTACATAGTTAGGGCTGACCAAATCAACACCGGCCTTTTCACGGCGACGCAATTCCAAGTAGGCTTCACGTTGGGCCCAATCACGCAATTGTGTGTCGGGCAAATATGCCCAGAAGAATGTACCCCAAGCCAAACACAAAGTTACGGCAAAGAAGAATGACGACTTTGTTGAGTTGCGATCATTGGTCTCATCTTTTGTATCAAAACCAAAACTAACCCAGTTTTTGGGATTGGGATTTGCAAAATCTTCTTTTGTTACGGGTGCAACAGAAGCAGCAGTTTCATCTTTTTTGGGTGAAGTTTTAATGCCACGCACAATGCTGAGCGATTGATTGTAAGCGATAGAACGCTGGACAACAGCACGATTGGCAAAACGTAAAAGAGCAGACATTTTTCTTTTGTTTTTTGCTAAAAAGAATTAAAAATTGCGATTATTTCTGTAAAAAAATTATATGAAAAACACACTTTTTGCTGCTTACAGCGCTGCCTTTAGAAAACCAACCAACTGACAGTTGACTGTCAAATGTCAAGTGAAATGTCTTGTCGTTTAGGGTTGCCAAGTATCAAAGCCATGAACGGTGTTGGTAAATGTTATTAATAAGAAAATTGAAATAATGATATTTAAAAAAAATTATCTTTAAAATTTGTATTTTCTCTTAATTTTATGTAAACTTCCAGTTTCAATGTTATCTATAGTCTTTATAAGAAATTTTATGTATAACCTATATTTGCAGTTCAATTGGCTCCGATACCGGTGGCTCTACACGTAATCCTGCCTCATATTGTGGTGTTGTAGGTTTAAAACCAACCTATGGCTTAGTTTCCAGACATGGTCTTATTCCCTTAGTAAATTCTATGGATGTCCCCGGTATATTTACACGTTGTGTAAGCGATTGTGTGGATATTCTAAATGCAGTGGCTGGACCAGATCATCGTGACTCGACTACGATTAAAAAACCCTATCGACCAATCAACCTAGCCGAACCAGATGACATTGACTTAAAAAACGTACGTATTGGCATACCCAAAGAATATCATTGTGATGGCTTATCAGTGGAAGTACTAGAGACGTGGAGAAAAATAGCCGATATTTTGGAATCAGGAGGAGCGCAGGTCAAACAAGTTTCCTTACCCCATACTGCTGCTAGTATTTTCGTTTATTCGATTTTAAACCAATGTGAAGTAGCCAGTAATATGGCTCGTTACGATGGCATTGAATATGGTCATCGTGCCGATGATGATAGAAGTACCGAAGAATTATATGCCAAAACAAGAGCTGAAGGATTTAATAATGTGGTTAAGACTAGAATTTTAACGGGCAATTATTTCTTGCTGCGCCAAAATTATGATTTATATTTTGAAAAAGCTTTGAGGGTACGTCGTTTAATAGCCGAAGATTTTCAACGTGTATTTGTGAGCGGTCAAGAGGATGAAAAAGTTGATATACTTTTAACACCTTCCACCTTATCGGATGCTCCTTTATATAAGGATTTTGTTTCAGTTTCCAATCGTGATCAATGTGCGGTACAAGATTTTTGTACTCAACCTGCCAATATGGCGGGTATACCAGCAATTTCTATACCCATTAGGGTGTCTAGTCAAGGTATGCCTATAGGTTTGCAATTAATGAGCAATACTCTCAATGAAGAGTTGCTCTTAACGGTGGCCAGATGGATAGAGGCACAAGTTAATTTTAATTGTTTTGATAATGAACAACTATTAAAAATTAGTAAATAAATTGTTATAAAAAAAGTTTAAACTATTTATTCAGGGGATTGTGCAACGAGATTGTTATTTAAAGTATAAATAAAAGACTTTATAACGAGAACATTTTATATTCAGATCTGAAGGGTAGGAATTATTCTTCAAATATATTTAAATTATCTAATATCAATTAAAATCCGTAATAAATTTCGCTTTCTTACACCTTTCACTAAAATTTAAATAATTTATTTTTGCTTAATCAGTCCAGAAATTAATCTAAATGTTACGTTACAAGATAACACCCATACGGGTACAGAGACGGCATTTGCCACTCCCGTGGGAAAAGTTAATAGACCCTGTAAAGGTTGAAAATTAAATTGTTCTCCAAATATTAGAACTGGATTATAACGATTTCTTATGGAAATAATAACTAATGTAATATAGAGCACAGTTTTTATGCCATAATTGAGTATAAGCTCTGCGGAAGCACCTTTCAATTGGCCTACTGTACGTTCACTGCGTATTTTCTGTTCCAAATCTTTAACTTTTTGTTCGGCTCTCATAGTTTTAATGAAAAGGGAATACTCTCCATTGGCCGGACCGCAATTCTTAACATTTTGCAATTCTTCACGAGCTTTACGAAGCTCCTGTTGTAAGCCGGCAGTGGCTGCATCACGTTTTGGAGCAAACAATTTAGAAATTTTTAGCTGTGAAAATGGAGTAGTTATTTTTAATCAAAATAATAAATATAATTCAGAAAATACTTACAAATTTAATTATATCTGTGATAAACGTTAAAAAGAAACATATTAAGAGTATGGCTAAGAACAACATTTTATTTAATTTAATATTTTTACAAATTTCGTCAAATTTTTTATCTTTTTCTTTATTATTATTTGTATTTTGGCAGTCATTAATCAGCTGTTAACAAAATGATACTTTGCCAATCATTTGACGGAAAAATCAAATGATTGGCAACTCAAATACTGATAAGAAACATTGCCGCCTGACAAACTGTATGAATGTTTGAAACCTTTTTAAATCCTTAGGAAATCAAACACAGCGACAAAAAGCCTTGTTGAGGCGTAGGCAGCGTCAACGTAACAGTTTTATTACAATTGGAACAATAACCACTGTTGACAATGAGTTTAATACATTTCGTCTTGTAGTTGGCGACATTTTTAACAAATCAATAATTTGCTATGAATTTTCTTTACAAATTTGAACTTGTGGTCTGTCGTCTTAATTTTAATTCGTCGCTCGCTCTTTTTGTGTGGTATGTCGACAGCGGTCCCAATTGTAAACATGCTATAATGGCACCAAACTACACTGAGTGCTTGACAAACCGTAGAGTGTATTTTAAATGGGTATTGCTGTTGACAAGTTGTCTGCCGACTGCGATAAACTCGCACGGTAATTTTTAGTTGATAAAAATAAGTTTATATGAAAAAAAAAGTTAATTAAAGTGTTAGAATAAATTTAAAAATATGTTAAAAAGTGAATCAAAGTGTGAAACTTTAACTAAAAATAATATTTTATGTCGAGCGTCATTGCGTGGCCTGAAAAAGTGCACATCTTGTGGTTTCATTAACGGCCAGCGGGCTCTAATATGTCGTAATGTTAACTGTGATTTGCGTATTAAAAGACTTGCCGCTATTAAACCTTTTGATCCCATACAATTGATTACCTACGGTCGTACGAAACTCTATTCGTTACGCAGTAAAGAAAAATTACTGAACCCGCGTAATTTTGTTAGCATTACAGAAACGGTTGAGTCGGTGGAATCTCCTCCCAGTGCTGTGTGTTATGTAGATAATTGTAAATATGATGCTTTCGAACCCACTCACTTGGTGTGTCGCCATATTAAGGCATGTAAAGTTTTAACGGATGTTGCGGTGGCCGAAGTGTATCCGATAGATAAAAGCATATTGTGGAATCTTAATATACCACTAGAACAAAAACAACATTTATGGGATTTATATCAACTGGAAGAGAAATTAATACATCCCATACAAAAGCTTAACTCTTCCATATTTGTTGTCAAATGTGTTGAATCAAAAATGTTTCCTGCTGGTCGTTTACATGTCACCGTTTTTAGTAATATGGTGCCCAATAAAAGTGGCAATTTCTCATGTTCTTGTAAAAAACTTAAACTCATATTAGAACCTGATAATTCTGTAACAATGAAACAAGAAATCTGTGATCATTTACTCTTATTACTGGCGGCCATACTCAATAAACCGGAGGGTAAAACGTTGTATGGAAAATTTTTGGATTTGCTACAGTATTTATGGATGCCTACTAATTTGAATGCAACAATTGTAGATTGTAATGGTGCTAACAGACAATCACAATTTATGGATTATGATTTGGGTCTGGATAAATGTAAAGAAAGTACCAAAGTTGAGAATGATAGTTCAGATGATTTATTTAACTTTACGGAGGAACTGTTTGCCGAAAATGTAAGTATTTAAACATATTTTAAATTATATTTTTCGAAACAAAATTATTTTATTTTACATGTGCTTTTTGATCAAATTTTAAGCTAACTATTTAGTTAAGAAAACTACAAACAGCTTAACTAAAAAAATAAACATAAACACATTTAAGCTATTCTCCCATCAATTATCACTGTTAACTGCTGACCTTATTTTCATTGTACATATGTACATATAAAGTTCTAACAAATCAATAGTACATACATACATATGTACATAACAATTTTTTAGCTAACAGGTTTTTTTATTATTATTAATTCATTTATTTTCTTAATTTTTAGAATATACCCGATTTTTCTGACATCATTTTGGATGTTAATAATGAAAAATCAAACAACGTGCAATTGTATAAAAAATCTCCCCAGCAAATAAAAACATTAGAAGAAATGCATATAAAAGATCCTAAACTCAATGCCACTACTGCCAGTATAAATGATGAGGATTTGGGTTTAAATTTTTCTCATATAAAAACACCAGAATCGCCTGAATTATGTTCAAATGCTTTGGAAACACAAACAAATATGGATTTCCATGAAGCTGGTTTAAGTGTTATAGAACAATTTCAATTAAACCACAATATGCAAATATCAAATGATAATATAGAATTGGCTAAAGATATAGAAAATCTCAATAATTTGGAATCACAAGTAATGGAGTCATCTGCAAACCTTATACCTAAACAAACCTCCTTATTAAAAAGTCCCATAGCGAATAGCAATCTTAATAACAATAACTCTGAAGATCATTCCACCAAACCATGTATAGTTATTAATGCCACTAATTGTAATACAACAGTACCTGTACAAAAGTCCATAGTATTAAAACAAGGACCAGTTAAAATTATAAAAATAGCTACACCCATACAAAAACTTTCCATGGATAAGAATTTTAATAAAATTATACAAATATCAAAAATAAATTCCAATAAAATTATAGTACTTAAATCTAATCAAACTGCGGCAGCCAACAACAAAGAACTTTTAATGCCAACCGTAAAGGTAGCCAGTGCAGAGGATTCAACACTACCTGTTTTAACTTATGAATCTTGGTTGGATCATACAATAGAACTTATAAATGACAGTATTAGTATACAGGATTCAACAACAGTCAAGAGTACATTTCATGTACATGAAAATATATTCAATCATTTTAGTAAATCGTTTACTTTGAACAATAAGAGAAGACTGCCCAATACCACTAGTGTTGTTAAAAGTGGTAAATATAAAGATCTTATCAAATACACCTGGTACTTGAATCAAGCCTCGACGGTACAAAGAATATTTTCTACTAAAAATGTAAGTTTTCTTTTAGCCATATTGTCTTATTCATAACAATTTATCTAAGGTTTATTGAACATATTTTGTATGAAAAATGGTCTTATAAAACTGTAATAAATTGTTATGAATACGACCCATAGAATATTATATTATTAAACCTCTCACTATATGTACAATGTCGAGCAAAACTGATTACAAAAAAATTCAGAAACTATTAAAAAATTTAGATATTTGTTTTAAAATAAGCAATAGAAGAATAAGAATATAAAACAGTAGAAAGTTTGCGAATATTGAAACTTTATCTCAAGTTTTATCTAATTTTATTAAAAAAGTCAATGTATCCACTTTTGCACTTTTAATATTAATTAATCTAGGAACACAAGTAAATTTAAACTACTTGATTTACCTTTGAAGAAAGCATTAAAACAAACACAGTTTTTGAGTCATATTTGTAATTTTTTGCAAATATTTAAATTTTATAGTTTTAATAGGAAAAACATCAATTTTTTTGGAAAACCAAAAGGTCGCCATGACAAAAAATAATTACTGTGCTTGTCAAATTGCCAAGAAGTTAGGAATTTGCCACCGAAAAGTGCTACAAGTGCGAAAAAGTAAAAATATAAGCACACCAGAAGTTAAGAAAGGTCGATCGTGCTTGCTTTCGGAGAGAGATGCCAGAACTATGTAGCCTCTATTGACATCCAAACATGTAAATACACCAAAAGAGGCTTCTGTCGCCATAAATAAACCCTTGAGTGAATGGGCAGCCCTGAGAGCTTTTCGTAGAATTAGCCTTATATCACCCGTTAAGCAGAAAACATCAGCGTAATCAGAAATAATGTGAAGGGTCGTTTTAAATTTAGCAAGAAGCACAAAAATTGGAGTGTTGATGACTGGAAAAGGGTTATATGTTATGATTAAACAAAGAGTAATCGTTTTCAGTCTGATGGCAAGGAATATTACAGGCACCGCCCTTAAGAAAGCTTAAAAAAGCAGCAAGTAAAAGAAACGGTAAAACAGTCTGATAATGTGGGCTTGTTCACTTGGTAGAATCTCGGTTCTCTAGTAAAATTAGATGCTATAATGAAGAAGAAGGATTATTTAAGAATTTCCAATCCAATATTTCAGATTTTGTGGAAGAATGAGCATATGCAGAGTCAGAGGTTATACTCCAACAGGATGGGGATCCGAAGCATACGGCAAAGAATTGGCTTTCAGTGCAGAATTTTCAAACGATCTAATGCCCGGAAATCAATCCAATTGAAAATTTATGGGCTTTGCTAAAAAAAAACGTCTTGCGCTATTCGATAATGCACCCAGAAATCTTTAAGAACTTTGGTCGAGAGTACAAACGGAGTTGTATAGTATTCTGCACCGGACCATTGAGATCTTGGCCGAAAATACTCCTAAACGTGTAAAAAGTGTCATAAAAGCAAAAGGACTTTGCATAAAATATTAAAAATCAAATTTTTTTTAAAAACGTGCAAACCTGGATACCTTGACTTTATTTATAATAAATATGTTTTAATCCTTAGATTCGTAATATAACCGAAAACATGATCGTTTTTGGTTTCACATATTTTAATCTTTCATGTACAAAATCGAGAATTAGTTTTTGCAAAGATTAAAAAATAAAAAAAATTAATTAAAAATATTGGATTAAACTAATTCTATGGTGAATTAGTTTAATCCAAGTATGATATTAATTTTATACTTTCTTTGTAAATTACAGCTAAAAATAGAATTGGAACGCTCTTACCAGCGTTTAAATGATGGCAGTTTTGAACTGTATACCCCCGCCAATATACAACTAACAGAAAATAACAACTTTCGTCCAATATATCCCAAACTACAACTTTATAAAGCTTTTATACAATTCACTAACAATGCCGAATTGTCAACAAATAATTTACAGGTAAGTTCTGCATTTAATTTATTTTTTTTTTCTATTATTTCACAATAAACATCTTCTTTACACCACAAAATATATATTTATTTTTTTGAAACTAGTCCCAAAAATGTGGTTTAAAATTAGAATGGCTACCGTCGGCATTTCCCAAAAGTAATTTTGGTTTAATGACCATAGAATTTTGCGTAAGTGTTAAAGAACCTGACGTTATACTGTGACCCTAATATCTCAGTTCTCCCACCTTTTGTTTAACAGTATTATTTTCGTTTTGTCTGTTTAAATAAATGTTAAAGAAAAAAATTCTTTATAGCATTTGAAATTTGTTTTATTACTTCATTCCTTTGCATTTCAAAAAAAAAAAAAAAGAAAAACAAACTTCATTTTGTGCATTATTTGCATAATTTTTTTATTTCAATATTTTCATATTTATTTTTCATCTCATTATTATTTTTATTATTCTTACAAATATTATTTGTTAAATTCTTAGTATATTTATCATTATCATAATCTCTTAATCTTTTGAATTTTTTTGGTTTTACTTTTTTTGTTTAATCCATATACATACATACGCTATCGTATAATCATAAGTTTTTTTTTTGTTTTTTCATTCAGTTTTACATTTATTTATCTGGATTTTTCATTTAACTTATAATGATAAATCAACAAAATCTTATCAGCCCTGTTCTATGTAGTACAGTTTTTAACTGCATTTATTAAGACTTTTTTCTATAAGTGGAAATTGAAAATTGAAATTTATTTCTGAAACAAAACTTTTAAATTTATATTTTTATACATTTATAATAATAATTAATTAAATGATATTAAATTATATTTAAACATTTATATTTTCTTTGTATATTTTTATTTCCTTAGTAATTTCTCAGAATAGGGCTGATTTCACTTCTTCACATTTCACTTTTATTCATGTTTTTATTTAAAAACTACATTTCATTTACATCTTTCAATTCATAAAAAAATAATTTTTAAACTTTCTACTTTACTATATACAGTTTCATTATGGACCTTTAATTTTTTTAAAAAAAGTAAAAAAAAACAAAATCTTTATAAAAAATCACACATGAAATTCAATCATAATTTTGTTCTTAATAAAATTCTAAAAGTAAATTTGTGTGCATTTTAAACTGTAATCTTTAATTTTGAATTTAAATATACATATATGTATATATTTGTATAATAATAAATAATGGACTTAAAAACAAAATATGCTTAATAAAATTTTAAACAAAACTTTGTGCTTTAATATATAAACTTTTTGAAATAAATTTTTTTTATAAAGTAATTGTCTTTTCTTAAATTAAAAATAATTGTTAGTAATCGATAAACTCAGGAACAATATTACAAAAATATGTTCTAGGCATTGTGAGAAGTGTTCCTGTAAAGTTTTAAAACTATACACCTGAACCGCTAAACCGATTATTTTAAAATTTGAGGGTTATATAGATATTTACTTGTCTAATTAGGAGCCTGCAACGCAAACAATGCGCGGCACTAGTATTTGAAATTAAGTGTTTATTCTATATATTATCAGAAACAAAATGAAAATCGTTTAAAGATTATTTTACTTTCGATATTGGCCTATAGCTTTTATAATTTTTGTGTTAAACCTCAAAGAGAAAGAAATCAAGGAATTAACTGTTAAATAAACTCCTTTTAGATTAACTTTGAGAAAATGTTTGTATGTTCTGGGTTGTTATAAAATTCTTAGACGACATTGCCATGTCAGTCGGTCTATTGAAAGCACAATCGTGTCCGCAGGGTAAAAGGTAGAGGTAAAATAATACCTTAAACCACTTTAGTGGAAAGGGTATATTGGACTCATCTTAAAGTACACCAATCGGCTCAGAATCATTTTCTGAGTCGATTTAGCTATAACCTTGTAATCAAACTACAGGTCGAAATTTTGAAGATAATTTAATGAAATTTGGTACATAATCTTCTATTAACCCAGGGAAGCCTATTGAAAATTGTTAAGATCGGTCCATTATTTCACATTTGCCCCATACAACTGAACCCACGAATAGGGCTTGTAAACTTTGTAATCAAACTACAGGTCACAATTTTGAAAATAATACAATGAAATTTGGCACATTATCTTCTATGATATTGATGATTTCTATAAAAGAGAGAGAGAGTGAAAAAAGTTTTTTTTTGTTTGTGACACCTTTGTAAACCTTGTGCTAGAGGTCTATAGAAACAATGATTTAAAAAATTTACCACAATTGTGAAAATTTTAGATTAAAAAAATCCTAAAAATTATACAATTCAAGCATCCCCGAAAGATTGTTTTTCTATTCTAAATCTTTCGAACTCGAGGAACATAGGAGCTACATAACTTTTAGACTTTACCTGGATCGGCAATAGAATTGTTGTTCCCTTTTATTGTGAAATTTTCATTTTGTAAACAATTCATTAATAATTGTTGTTGTAACAGTTCGCAAAAACGAACTTCCAAAGAAGAGAAAAAGAAGTAGAATTTACTCCATGGAAGTACTGATAAAAACTGAAGAAGAGATGATTTTAACACAGGCTTCTCATAGGTGGGATGTTCTTTTTATTTGATTCCAAATTCACTACATCTGAAGTCCTTCTTAGGAAGTAATTATTATGTACTTATGTTTGGAAGTTATTACGAAGTAAAATTGTATTATAGAATTTGACTTAAAAATATTAACGTTTATAAAAAATTACACGCATTTTTCAATCAACTCCAGAATTAAATGGGTTTAACTCAAAAATTTCAGTACAAAAGAAATACACTTTCAATTTTAAACAAAATTAAATTCTTTTCGTTTCTTTGAAAGTCAATAAACATCACTTCCACAGAAGGTAAACAAATTATTTTATTTTTTTGGAAGCACTTCATTTTATTTCTGCTGGGTAGCCAATAGTTCTTTCCTGGGGAAAAAACTTTCGGTTGATATAACTATCGCTGGGTTGACAGTCTTTGGCCGAGTTTAACTCGTGTCGTTCCGAAGCGAAGAACAAATTGTCATAGGAACGATATATAATTGTTGATTTTGTTCGCAACAGCTAACAAATTCCATCAAAAAAATATCATAGGATAATGGTTAAAAAGTGAAATTTTGTTTAATGATTGGTCTGTATACCTATAAAAACTTTAAAAATTCACTTTCCATTGATATTCTTGTTTTACTGTCTGTTCCTCTAAATGCGAACGAACATTACTTTCTCATTATAGCCTACACTAATGTTTGTAATGCACAACAATATTGGTCCTATACCCACCTTGAAGTATACCAGCTATGTCCGTCCGTCTGCCCCAGGGATGAAGCCTATTAAAAATGGCTAAGAACGGTCCATCATTTCACCTAGCCCTCATACAACAGAATCCGCCGAATAGGATTTTTAAGTTTATAATTATGTTTAATATATTCATATCTCGACAAAAAGCTGCAAAAAAACAAGTTCTATACTAGACTTGATGACACTCACGAATACCATTATAATAGGTCCTCATATAACTCTAGCCCCCTATCAAAATTTCACTTAAATGTCCACAATTTTATTCAACAATTAATGGCTTAAGTATGTGTATCTGAGGCAAGATACAATTCAACTTAAATGCTTTATTATGGCAACTAAATCACATTATATTTTTGTAAAAGGTAGGCCTCGCCCGACTATAATTTCTTAATTGTTTTATATTGAAAACAATAAACATTTGTCGAATTTTGTTTTTGTTTTTAATATAAAACTAGAAAATACATATTTATTTATTTTATATAATTTATCGAAAATCGAAGTTTAAAAATTTAAGACAGAATTTTGTTTTCGCATCGAATACTTTTGAATGATAAATCTCATTTAAAGATAAACTAAACATTTGTTTATTAATTATTATGAATAACTCCTAAAAAAATTGCAGCACAAAACAGTTTAAAATTGTTTGTTGTTTGTTATTATTTTTTCTCGCTATTTCAATAAAAAAATCTTTTGTTTTATTAATGTTTTTTTATAAACATTTTTATAATTTTATTTTTTTTTATTATTTTTGTTTATAATTTATAATACTTTTTCTTCCATTGTTTTGTCCTTAGCTTAAATTAGAAGTAATTTATCAATATAATTAATTTTAATTGTTATCATTAATTTTTTTGTTTTTTATTTTATCATTAACTGAGAGTTTCTTATTTTTTTTTTTTTTTTGAAATTAAAAAAAATATTTAAATCAGTACATAAAATTTACAAAAGTTATTTTATTTTTTTTATATTTATAATTATTTATTTAATATTATTTTTACGTTTCATTTTGTTTATATTCCCTTAAATTTGTATGTTTTGTGTTTTTTTTTTATAATTAATTTTTTTATTATTTAATTTACTATATTTATATATATAGTGTATTTACAATGTTTAATCACTTGTGCCTTGGTGCTTAGATTAGACAATTTATAGATAGGGGCGCTTGGGGAAAGAGGGGGAATTTGTAGGTTTATGACAGTTATGGAGTTTTTTTTACTATAAAAGAAAACAATGAGCAATTTTATGTTTAAATTTTTTTATGATTTTGTACAATTTTTTGGTAAAATGATTGATTGATTAATGGAACTTTTTTTTTAATTGTTTCGCAAAATTTAAAATTAGGACGGACATTTCTAACAATTTATATAAACCAATTTGTTTTTTGTTTGGAATTTAATCGTTTGTTTTAGTTTTAATTTAAATTTGTTTGGGAAATTATACTGAATGCCTACATAGAATAGAAAGCTCAATTGTTATTAAGTGATAATATTAATGATTTTGGGAAATTTTACATTTTTGATAAAAAATTTATATTTTTTAGCTTATTTTTTTATTTATTTTAAATAGCTTATATAGAAATACATAATGTTTTTCACTTTTAAAACAAATATTATTGTAAAAAAACTTAATTTATAATTAATTTCAAATTATTAAACAAAAGACAAAAAAAAAATACATACATAAATGACTAATTGAAACCTATCACTTTTTTATACAAACTTAAATTTAAAATTAAAAAAATATAATAAACAAAACTGATAACTTTTTTTAATGTTGTTGCTTTTTTTTTAAAAGGTTATACAGTACAGTTAATATAAAAATTTAAATAAATAATTTAATAATCTAATATAAAGTTTTGTTATACATATAAATGTAAAAATCTCTTAAAAACAATATTATTATAAACTTGTTGATCTTCTCTTTTTTTGTTTTTTGTTAAAAAACAATATTTTTTTAAAATTAAATTGAAGTTAAAACAGATGTGATTAAAAGTTCTTTATCCCATGGTATACTGTGTATAAAATTATCTAAATTCAAATCAAGAAATTAACTATTTTTTGTTTTTTGTTAAAAGTCTGAAAAGTTCTAAATTTACAATAAAAACACATTTTCTTGTCTTGTGAATAACCAAAGTTCTCATTACAAAAATCTTAATTTATTAAAGTTTTTTGTTAGAATTTAATTACAGAAAATATAAACTAATTTTTTTATAGAAAATTTAAGTTTTCTTGTAAATATTTTCTTTATAGAAAACTTATGCCATCAAAAGATCCCGTTTTAGTTTGAACTTGATTTTTTTTCTGTATAAAACTTAAGCTTGAAAGCTAGAGCCTTTTCTTTATAAGAAATTTAAACTAGCGAAATTTTACAAAAAAAAAGTTTCTTTAAAGCTTTCTTAAAAGAACCTTAAAATCATAAAATATCACGCTTAAAGTTAATTTTATAAAAAACTTTAACAGCAGAAAATTTATAACTCGAATTAGCAAAAGCTTTTTTTATGACAAATGAAGAATGATTTATTTATACAAAGTTTATAGAAAAAATTATCTAGCTAAAGTTTTTTTTTTTAGAGAAAGTTCAAGCTAGCAAAAACTTTATGAATATAAAATGAAGCCAACGAATGTTTTCTCTATAAAAATTAGAAGATTGAGAAAGTTTTCTTAGTAGAAAGTTCTTTATATAAAGATAAAACTAGCAAAAGTTTTCTTAATAGAAAACTTGAGCTAGCAAAAGTTTTTTTTATAAAAAATTCAAGCTAGCGAACATTTTCTTTGTAAAAAGTTCAACGTAGGGAAAGTTTTCTTTTTAGAAAGTTCGATCTATCGTCATAGAACGATTTATAGAAAGCTTGAGTTGCCGAAAGTTTTATTTACAAAAGCTCGAGCTAAGAAATGTTTTCTTTATAGAAACTTGAGCTAGAGAATGTTTTGTTATAAAAAGTCCTTTTAAAAAGTTCTTTATAGAAAGCTTAAGCTACTAAAAATTTCCTTTATGGAAAGCTAGAGGTGGAAAAAATCCTATTTATGTAAAGCTTGAGCTATTGGACGTTTTAATAATAGAAAGCTCTGGCTACCAAAAGTTTTCTATCTTAAAAGCATATGCCAGCGAATATTTTAGTTTAAAAGAGTACTTTATAGAAAGCTTAAGTTAGCAAAAGTTTCCTTTATAGAAAGCTTGAGCTGGCAAATGTTTTCATTATATAAAGCTTTTGGTATCGAATGTTTTCTTTAAAGAAAGCTCGTGCGAAAGTTTTATTTATTCAAAGATCAAGCTAGCGAATATTTTCTTTGTCGATTTTTGTAGCTAGCAAAAGTTTTTGTTATAAAAAGCTCGAGCTAAAGAAAATTTTCGTTATAAAAAATTCGAGCTAGCAAATGTTTTATGTATATGAAGAAAGCTTGAGTAAGCAAAAGTTTTCTTAAGCTTACTAGCTATTTCTTTACAGGGGAGTTACTGCGTATTTCGATTCGAAAGAAAAAGTTTTCAAAACTCAATGTATTTAACATACAAATTCGAAAATTATTTCTGTCGAATCAAGTTACAGAGTAACCCCACAGTTTTCATTGTAGGAAGGTTAGGCCAGCAAAAGTTTTCTTTATAAAAACTTTAGGGAAATAAAATGTTTCTAAAAGAAAGCTTAAACAAACATATCAAGAGACCTTGCCCAAGGCTTCTTGAACTTTTTATATACATTTTTATTTAGAAAACGTTTTCATTATAGAAAGTTTGTCACAGCAAATGTTTTCTTTATAAAAAAACTAGCGAAAGCTTTCTTATAGAAAATTGAATTTAGCAACTTTAACTGAAATGGTTTCTCAAAGAAAATTTGATCTAAGATTTTTGTTATAAAATAAAAAATACTTTCAAATAGATTTTCTAGAAACTTCAAAAAATAGTTCCACTTGATTTGAATCCTTCTTCTATAGATTAATTCTTTTTGTGTTTGTAAATACTTAAACTTTTTTCCATTAAAATTATATTGTTAGTAGAATTATTGTTGTATATTTACTATATTGGTTTTGTGATAAATCATTCCATTTGTTTTCTTACTTTTGTTGTTATTTTAAAAGGGTGATTTTGTGATAAATTGTTTTCATTTTGTTTAATTTATTATTATTTTTTTTTGGTGCTAGTCTACAAATTTCACATTTCATTAGAAGTGTAAGGTGTGTGCATAAGATTTCATTCCTTTCGTTTTGTTTTACATGGTATTTATTTTTATTGGGGTTTCCCATAATTTGTTAATGTTTTTTCCTTCGGGAATTTTAGATTAGACTATATATTGTTTTTATTTATAAATATATATATAATTTTAACCTACGATATCTAAGCTTTGAGCATCAGTAACTGTGGTTGTGTTGTTTGTCATTGGAGTGGTTAAATTATTTAAACAAGCACCATTTATGGCATTAACGGAATTTGCAGAAACCGAGGAAGAGGAGGCGGAGGATGAGGAGGAAGTGGAGGATGAAGTTGAGGTAAAGGAATTATTTAAATCATTATTACCATTAGCCAAGGACAAAGGGGGTGAGGTGGGACGTGGTGGTGGCGGTGGTTGACAGATTTGTAAACCAATGGGATAATCGGCAATTGAATCAATTGGATTGTGATCAACAATATGTAGAGCAGGAGGTGGTATTGGTGAGCCCATGTTTGTGTTTGTTGTTGTTGACCCATTAGTAAAAGCCGCCGGTGGTGGAGGTGGAGTATACGAAGTTATATCACAATTATCATCATCATTTATTTCATGTAGTTGTTGGTGTTGTAATTGATTTTCATTTTGGGCATAATGTTGCACATATTGTTGTTGATTTAATAGCGCCAACATTTGTTGTTGTTGATGATATACCGATGACGGCGAAGAGGTGTTGTTGGCAGGTGGTTGTGTTGGAGATGTTGTTGTTGTAGGTGCATTTGGTGGTTGCAAAGCAATATTATTAGAAGTAGTAGTATTGCAACAATTAGGAGAAGTTGTTAAATCCCCATTACCAGTGTTAGTAGTAGTAGTAGTATTGGTGTGGTTGGTGGTAGTAGTATTAAAAGTATTAGAAGAATCATTAAAATTTATATTAGTATTTGTATTAATTTCATTATTAACTAAAGGATTATTAATATTAATATGATTATTATAAAGAAGATTATTACAGTGAGGATGTGTTGTAGTAGAAGTATTTTGATTATTTATAGGATTATGGCCAATATTATTATCTAATGCTAATGCTGATGTTGATGAATTGGGATTTTGATTATGATTGTGATTTATTTGGGATGTTGATGCTAAAGATGTAGCAGAAGATGTTGATGATAAATTTTGTAATTGTGAAGGATTTGGTGGTGTTTGTGGTGATGATGGGGTTTGTATTTGATTTAATATTGGATTTTGTTGTGATGCATTTGTGGCTTGTGTTGTTGTAGTTGTTGTTGGAGTTGTATTTTGCGCAACTGATTGTGGTAATGTTGTAGTATTAATATGATGGTTAAAATTCAAATTTAAATTCGCATTCAAATTGATATTTAAATTTTGACATTGATTTTGATTATTACTGCTGATACGTTTCATCATATCATGATTGTGTTTATTTATTAGCATTTCATTACCATTACTGCAGATTTTACTGTATAGATCCGGTGTGGCTGTTGTAACATCTTCGATTTCCGTTTTAATGGCAGTACGTTTCAATAACTGCAAATTACGTGGCAGCAAAGCGAGTATATTATAGATTAAGCGTATATCTTCACTAGATGTCCAAACACCGGGACGTTTATTGTGATATAATTTGGCATATTGATAAATATTCGCCATTTGACAGTATTCCATCTCGATCGCCAGCGAAGAAATGGCACAAAATGTACAGGCTTGAGCTCCACCATATCTAGGGGAATAGAATAATTGGGAAAATTTGAATATCATGTTGATTTTTATAATCCAGTCTATAGTCTAGTTTTTATTCTAGTCTATAGTCTGGAGTTTAGTCTAGTCAAATCACTTACCTATCCACTACAACAATTGGTCCATTACGATAATCATTGCCGCGCTCATGAACGTCGACAATGAAATCATAAATGCTGCTGGGATTCGACATTTCCGGCCAACTGGGACAATGTAACATTTTTACACTAAGCTCATAGTCATCCTGTATGGATTGTATGACAAAATCTCGACTTACATAGTCGGATTTATTAGTTTTACTCAAAAATTTCACACGATAATAATCACTCTCAATGGGTGACGTATCATCGGGCCAAAATTGGGCAAAATTCTAGAAAACAAGAAAAGAAAATAGTTTTAGTTAAAAATTATTTTAGTAAACAAATTAATTTTACTTACAATTTCATCCAATGATGATAATAGAACAATAGTCTGAGCATTATGATCCCAAACCATTTGCCAAAAATCCTTGACCGTATGAGCCATAGGATGTTGTGTGACAATAAAGTCACGCAGTCTTCTAAATCCATGCAACCAAGAGGCGTTTATATAATCACTGCCCTCTTCGCCTGGTTTGGGTGTCAAGTGTACTCGACTACCTTCTATGGGGAATATAGCACCACGATTCTTAATCGAGTTAACCTGCTTCATGGCCGAAGCAATATGTATGTCTTTGGTCTGGAATTGTATGATATTACGATACTGTTGCTCCAAATAAGGAGTACAATTCTTCAATTCCTCAATTTGTTCTGCTCTTAAATTAGTTTCACTCGACGCTATAGCCTCGACTAGAGCATCGTGTATGAAAATATATTGTTCCTCGGTTTGTACCAAGAAATTACGTTGTATACGTATGTGACGCAGGAAACCAAATACATTAACCACACCTTTCTGTTGGATTTGCTTAAGCATGGCATCCAAGACAATATAGGTACCGGTGCGACCAACACCAGCACTACAATGCACTACAATTGGACCAGCATCGGGTGGATTAGCGGCTGATGATTTTTTAACAAAATTCAACACCGGCAAAGGATGATCAGGAGTCCCATGATCGGGCCAATTTGTGTAGTGATATTGATAGACAATTTTCTCGGTATTACATTGTTTCTTTTTCTTAAGCTTTAGGGAATGAAATGAAGTTAAATTAGTTTCAATTATGTATTTTAGAAATATATTAGATAAATTACCTTTAAATGCTTAATTTGTAATGTTCTCACGGTGTACATGGCCATGACTTCCTCTTCGACTAGTTTTACTTGTATGACCCCATAGGTTTCTACCCCTTCCTTGGGCCAATACATATCACATTTACGGCGTCCTCGTTCTACTAAATTCGTTATCATTATTATGATGGAAACACGTTGTTCCCAAATCATGCGCCAGAAACAATCAAATGTATCGGGCAAAGGACCCTGGGTACCAATAAAGGCCCTTGACTTTTGATAGCCATCTATGAAGTTGGCATTAATATAATCCAAATTCTTTTTCTGGCCAGGGGTGGGATGTAAATGGACACGACTATGATCATCTAAAAGATAAAGATTATTAATTTTAATGGATCTTATATGGATAGTTAGTTTTAAGCACATACAGGCTGTTATGTTTAAATAACGATTTTTCCTTTTATTCTCCGGATGCTGAGAATGTTCACAGGGCAAATCATCGGTAATGCATTCATTTTGTATGGCTTCATATTCTCGACTGAAACCAATATCACCATCGGCATGCAATGAGGCCACATGTTTGGCAAACTCATTTACGGGTACAGCTGCTCTTATCTCTCCGCCAATTTCAACCGGTACTTCCCAATCTACTTGAGGTACATTGGGATGATGTGGTGGATCATCTAAATAATAATAGGCAGCATGGAAGCACTTCCTGCTGAAAAGAAGGTAAATGTGAAAGGGAAATCGTTAATAAAATGAAAGAAAATTAAGATAAATTTGTCAAAAATACATAAGTGGTAGCCGTATAGGCTAGACTATAGAGAAAACTACAGACGAGACCATAGACTATATTATAGACTAGACTGTAAATTAGACTATAGACTAGAGTATAGACTAAAGTATAGACTAGGTTACATACTAGACCAGACAAGTCTTTAGACTTGACTATAGAATAGACTATAGACTAGAATATAGACTAGACTGTAGACTAGACTACAGACTAGACTTTAGACTAGACTACAGACTAGACTATAAATTAGACTATAGACTAACCTATAGTCTATACTATTGACTTAATTATAGACTAAATTGTAGACTAGACTATAGACTAGACTATAGACTTTAGTATAGACTAGACTATAGAGTAGACTAGAGACTAAACTATAGACTAGACTATAAACTAGACTATAGACGACTATAGACTAGACTATATTTAGCTAAAACTATTATTTGCATTTCATATTTATTTCCAAGAATTTTCAAGAAAAGTTTAATTTGATTACTATACACTTTATGTATCGTAATAACTGAAATAAATTTGGGTCACAATTCCTTGAAGTATTTCCAATTCTTAAATTTCTATATATGTATGCAAGTATATTCAACTGCCTATATCTTCTTATACTCTAATTATTTTTGTTTAATAATTATTTTTACTAAACAATTTTTCTTTAGTTATTATTTAGTATATATTCATGAATATTCTCGAAATATTTGTAGTTATTTAACACCTTTCTAAATTAACTTGAAAATCTCTTAGCGTTAAATTAAATACGTACTAAATTTCACGGGTTTCTTTTTTTTTTGTTTTGAAACAAATAAAACATTCAACTAAATAATAAGTAATTTATTAGCTAAAGTTAACATTACGTAAATTATATTACCTTATTTTCTAACTAGAAACTATTATTTTTATTACTTGAAGTAAATAAATAAATATTAAAAAAACACTTGTTCAACAAGCTTACTTTCATAGTTCTATAGAAGCGAAGAATAAAAAACCTCAAAAGAATATGTTTTAAAAGAAATATTTTGAAAAAATAAAATTAACTATCTTAGTAATTCTTCTGTAAGGAAAACCTTTAGAATAAATTGTAAGAAAATTTTAAAGAAAGCAATGAAAAGATAATCATAATAATACGTTATAAAGGCGTCAAGCAGACTACAAGTATCAGTAACTACTACCGCACATGACAGTAGGTTGGTTGGTTGGGCATGACCAAGAGCTACTGTTAAATATATATTTATGTACTTGTCTTTATTAAAGATGAATATAATGATAAGAATATGTAGTTAATATTAAATACAGTTATTTAAAATGTTAATTCATTTAGTGGGTGAATCCAGTATATAATAGACTTAGGCAATACTAAAACCAAGTCTGTATTCAAGACTATGGAATAGACGATTACTTGTAAGAAATAATAGTTAAGATTATTAAAACCTAAAGTCAAGAGTGAAATCCAGATTTCAGCAAAAACCGTACATATTAAAAAAAGTACATAGTAGTCAAACAATGTACTAGACTATAGTTACAACCAGACTAGATCTTAATAGATTATAATCAAAATAAAAAATAGACATAGTTAAGGTTATAGAAAAAACTATTGAATAGACTATACAGAGGCTAGAATATTAGCTAGACAGTATATTAAGTCACAGACTAGACTATAGACTGGACAATAAACTGGACTATAGGCAGGACTATAGACTAGACTATAGACTAGACCATAGACTAGACTATAGACTAGACTATAGACTAGACTATAGACTAGACTATAGACTAGACTATAGACTAGACTATAGACTAGACTATAGACTAGACTATAGACTAGACTTTAGATTAGACTATAGACTTGACTATAGCCTAGACTATGACTTGAGCTATACACTAAACTATACGTTAGAGACTATACGCTGGACTATACACTAGACTATAGACCAGACTATAGACCAGACTATAGACTAGACTAGTGGCCTCCGGTAGGTTAGTGGTTAGTGTTCTAGTCTGGTAGACCGGAGGTGGTGGGTTCGATTCCCACCCGTGGCACTGGTTAAGGAGCGCACAACAGGCCCGATAGAGGCCTAGGTGTATTTCTTCGGATTTGATGTGTATACATCCTCCTTTCAAACTAACTAACTAACTAACTATAGACTAGACTATAAACTAGACTATAGACCAGACTATAGACTAGACTATTGACTAGAGTATAGGCAAGACTATAGATGAGACTATAGACTAGTCGAGTCAATTCATTAATGCCTGAAAATATGTACGTCAACTTAAAAAAAAACAACATTTCCAATCTTAAATAATTTTTACTACCTAAAAACTTTCAATTCTTTTAGTGCTCTGTTTTTAAATTCATAGATTTATATACAGAGTTAAATGTTAAAATTAAGCCAGCCATAAACAATTTTTATCAAAATATGAAAAAACATAAAAATAGAAAAACTAACGTCAACTGTGTAATTTATATCGTTAAGTCTAAAACTATACAAGTTCTTGTGTGTTCTACTACCAGTGTACGTAAAATACAGAAAATTATTTTCATATTAATAAAAATAAAAAATAATGACGTTGGTTTTCTTTTATTGTATTTGTTTGAAAAGCCATTAAAATCAAATATGAATTTGTCATGAATGGTGTAATATTTCGACCATACTTAACCAGCAATACTAAATACATATTTTAATTCCATTCATACAACCAACATATAAGAAATATTTTTATACATATTTTCAAAACAACAGCCAACAGCTAGAACTAAAAACCAAACAAAAAGAAAAACAATGTTCTAATTTTTTTATTAAAAATATTGTTGTTTATACATACAATTTTAAGAAAATTGTTTTTGAATAACAAAAAAATAAAATATATATATAAATATTAAAATAAAAACTTATTTATTTAGAGATTTCTATGTTAAAAATCGCATATTCGAATGTGAGCATGATTTTGGTTTATATTTTCATACATTCATGTTTATTACTGCGTAAATAATGAATGTTTACACAGACTCATATGTGAATGTGAGTATGAAAATGTAAACTAAATTAAATATTTTAGAATTTTTGCATAATACCATAAACAATAATGATAATAAATACATAATAATAACAGCAAAATAATAAAAATATACGATATAAACAGTACATGTGTTAATTACACTATAAGGCCACTCAATATTTTAAAATGAATATTTTTAGTACTTTTAGTTTTTGGGAGGAAAATATAAGTACACTAATGTGAATAAATCTGGGAATTTGAAAATAAATTATATATATTTATATATATTTTTTTAACACTGCTACATGTACAAAATAAATATCAAGTTAAAACTTGTTTTAAATTTTATTGACTTTATAATAGATTTTACTGTAATAAAATCTTTATAGAAAGGTAGTGTTTTCCCCCTGGTTAAGATAACTGTCTTAAATAATAAACTAAAACGATTTCTAATGAAAAAAGATTAGTCACAACTAATTTAAAATCAATGGATTTTTACAAACTTTTGTTTAACAAACAAAGTAGCAAAATGTTTTTTTTTCTAAATTATTTTACATAACAAAAATTCTAAAGAAATTTTGCTTAACATTTAAATAAAATTTGTAAAACCAAAAAAATTTCTTTAACAATTTTTATGCAAATATTAAATTTTGCATAAACACAATTTCTTTGTTTAAAGTAAAAAATTATTTATTATGGCCTAAATTTGTTTTATCTTAAAGACAATGTCAGATAAGGTGTATACAAAAAAATGTTTAAAAAATGTACAGTAAAGAGTACAACAATAGATTAGCTATTGTTAGTTGGAAAATATTAGTAAATAATATTTTTTATTTCTTTTGTAAGAATATGTTAATTTAGTTTAAACTAAATGCGCCTAAATTTTTACTGACTCAAGTTTGATTCTTCTTAGGCTACATAGTCTTAAATATTATTAGAAACTATTTCTGCTAAAAGAGAATCCTTTATTTCGATCTTATTGCACTTTTATTTATATTTTAAACTAGAGTGTAGTCAAGAAAATAGGCACCACTATTGACGAGACTATATTTATGATTATACACTTAGATTTTATTCAAGACTGTAGACTAGACTAAAGTTCTAGTTCAGTTCTAGTTTAGTTCTAGTTTAGTTCTAGTTCAGTTCTAGTTCAGTTCTAGTTCAGTTCTAGTTCAGTTCTAGTTCTAGTTCAGTTCTAGTTCAGTTCTAGTTCAGTTCTAGTTCAGTTCTAGTTCAGTTCTAGTTCAGTTCTAGTTCAGTTCAAGTTCAGTTCTAGTTCAGTTCTAGTTCAGTACTAGTTCAGTACTATTTTAGTACTAGTTCAATACTAGTTCAGTTATGCATATGTTTGTGTAATAAAATCCTTTAAAAACTGTTATGAATTACTTCACACCACGCACAAATATAGTATAGGTACCCATTACTGCATTAGATTAACGCACAATTTGTCTCTCACTTCTATTTTGAATTAACCCGTACGTCTAGTGTTAAACTGTTTTTGTGTGTGACTTTTTTACGTGTTATCTTATTTTGCTCATATTTTGATACTTTTTTTCTTATCAAAATAAAATGTTAATGTTGTTTTCATCCGTGTTTTTTTTCATTTAGACGCAATTAATTGAAAAGAAGTATCGGCGTATTTTTTTTTTTTGTTCACAACACTTTATAACTAAATATTTTTTTATACAAAATCTCTTGATTACTTTTAAGGATACGAACAAAAATCGAAAATCTAATATTATAGTAAAAAACCAACTTACGTAAACCAATTACCACGTTTCGTTTTAGCCGGCCTTTCAAATTGTATTGCACTTCTTGACATCTTTTGTTTGTACTAACTACAAAAGAATTATTGTTTGTTTTGTTTTTCTGCGTTTGTTTTGTTCTGTAATAATATGGGTACATACGACTGGCGGAATACTTAGCATTTATATTTTTTGTATGTGTTTAATTAAATGTATTTTTAAATATTTTTTATTTAGAAAAAAACAATTTGTATGCCTAGCATGAAAGTTTTGTTATTTTAATCACTTTTTTTAATGGATTTTTTTTTTTAGTGAGATGAATTACTTGTATCCACATTGCGTCATTAAATAGTATATATAGTATATTTTTATAATTTAATTATAATTATTACTAATTTAATTTATATATATTTATTTTTATATAAAAAACTCATAAATCACATGATTATTTTTGTTATTAAAATTGCAATGTTTTTGTACATATGTTTTTAATTCTTTTCCGTTTTTATCTAATTGTTTATTATTATTATTATTTTTTTCTTTGTAGTGTGTAGGTAGATGTATTGTTTTTTGTTAGAAAAAAATATGTATGTATAAAAGCATTATATTAAAAATTGGTATTTTTCGCAATAGTACCTATTACTACTGCTTGCTGCAGACAAACCCGTATCTGCCTCAATAATTCTACAATTGCGTTTAGTCTTTTTTTCCGTTCTTGTTTTTTGGCGCTATGACGTTTTTAGATTTTTTTTCAACCACAATAACACACATTTAATAAATAACATAAATTTTATAAAAATTAAAAAAAAATATTTATTTTGTTTTGTTATAGATTTTTACTACAAATTTTAATTCATTTTTTTTTTCAAAATTTCTTTTAGTTAAAACATATCGCAGTCGCACGTCTAGTTTTTGTCGATTTTACTCTCACGATCCACGATCACTTGGCAACTGTTTGTGGGCACTTTTCAGTTGTATATACATCTGATATTTCTTTTTCTGTTTTATTATTTTTTTATTATTATTTTCTACTATAGATTAAACTTGTTGTTGTTTTTTTTTGTATAAAATTCTCTATAAAATATTGACGTATCTTTGTGTGAGAGTGAGAGAAAAGAGTCAAAATAAAGATAAAGTATATGTAGACAGATGTAGTTATTTAGCTGTTTTCTTTAGGGTTGGTTTCTGAACATTTTTATTGTAAGAAAATTTTAAAATTCCCGAAATTAAAGGTAAACATTTTGAATATAACTTTATATATAATATTCTATAGTTAATATTTAATTTAGTTAAAAAATAAATAATCAATGAGATAAAAATAATTTACTACATTTGGCCTTTGACCTTTGTCTTTAAAAATTTACTTTTATTTATATGAATAGTTTTGTCAAATCTGATCTTTGATCTGTACACTAATATTATTACTTTTTTATGTTCTAAATATTCCCTTTTTATTTTCATTGCAAAATAGTTATTTTTTTAAATTTGAACTTTGACCTCTAAATGAAAATGCTTGATTTTACAAAATTTGGGAAAAATAATAAAAATTAAAAATATATTTACAAAATTCTCAAAATTGTAAAAATTAATTTTTTTCATTTCCAAAAAGACAAATTTATAATATTTGAACTTTGACCTCTTTATGAAAGTAGATAATTTTAAATGTTTCTAATTCTATTCGAAATAATTGACAAATTTTTTTAAATATTTTCTATTTTCATATAATTTTTCAAGTTTTAAAAATTTTCATCTTCAAGGTCAAAGGTTAACCTTGAAAATGAAAACTTTTGTGTTATGCTGTTAAGCAGTTTCTTTTATGAATTCTAAATAAATCTTTTGAAACATATGCAGATAATAAGAAAATGCATTACGTTTCGTTTGATTTTGAGTAAAAATCTCGATTTCTTTTAAAAAAGTTAACCTTTGACCTCTAATGAAAAAATGTTTTTAAGTAAGTAAGAAAAACTAATAGATATACAAAAGCATAAGTATTTTTATATTTTTAAAAAATTTATAATTTTTTAAATTTGACCTTTGACCTTTGTTTGAAAAATAATTATTTATTTAAATATTTAAATACAATTTGGCAGTATTAATCTAAAAATGGAAATGAAAAACATAATTTTAATAAATAATCTAAAAATTATTACATTTGACCTTTGACCCGCACGAAAATTCTCAATATATTTTTTTAAAATTGACGTTTGTACTACATAATAATGCAAATAATTTAAAAATTTGAACTTTAACCTTTGTTTTAAAATTTTTAAATTACATATGCTAAAATTTTCTAAAAATATTTTTATTCTATTTATTAAGATGTTTTGTAACGATCATTTTTAGCTGTTTTTAAAACACAAACAGTTTTGGCAGCACTGAGAACAGGTATTTTAACTTTGCTCTTTTGTTCACGTTCTTCAATTAAGTTTTCTTCAAAGAACAACAAAAATTATAATAAAAAAGAGTTAAATGAGTTTTCCTATGAAAAAAAAGTATCTCTTGCTCTCTGTTTATAAGTTTTTCTCTAGTTACTAAATGTAAGCTCTCAGGTTTTATTTCTGTTCTCAATAATTTAACCTTTAAAAGTTTTGATTTGTTAATTGATTACAATTGTAGAGATTACAATAAATATTATTAAACAATTGTCAACAAGAAAAAAAATTTAAAACAGGGTGTTGAAATTATGAAGTCATCGTAATTTGTAAATACATACATACCATGAAAAGTAAGGACATTTAAACAATTTATTTTAGAAATTTGAAAAATCAATAAGTTTTTAAAATTTAAATAAAATATCTTGTTATACTAGGTTGTAAAAAAGTTTGATAATATTTCTTTTTATCAAAAAGCATAATAAGTTTTAGTTTTGTTGGTTATTATTTGTTGTAGTATTATCATTATTATTGTTGCTGTAACCGTAATATTTTGATCTTAAAAGCAAAGTCTGCCAAAATAATCCTCTTCATATCGAACGAACAAAACAAAACCAACCATCTAGCCAAACAAACTGCACAAAAGTGATGAAGTTTAAAATATAACAAAAAAATTCTTTTACAAAAAGTTTTGCAAAAACTTTTCTTGCCACCACACTACTACATATACATATGTATGTATTTATATTTTGGCTAATGCTATTTCTTCTTAGTGTTATTGTAATACTGTTGGCCTTTTTGCATCTTCGTATTTGGGATGAGTTACAACATAAAAACAAAACAGAAGATTAGAAAAGAAGAAAAAAAATCCCAACGAAATATTGTTAAAAATAAAGTTCAAACTAAAAGTACATGCGAACAAAAAAAATATTTGTGACAGACAAAATAGAAAATATTTTCAGTCTATTTTCAGTTGAAATAGTAAACAACTCTTTAGTTTTTAAAGGGGGGAAAATGTCAAGCGAGAAAGAAGAACTAATTTAATAGATGTGCTGAGTTAAGAAAAATTTCTTCAAAATTGTATAGATTTTCGTTTATAGCATTTAAATGTAAGAAAAATTGTGCATTTACTATGCAATAAAATATGATTTAATACTTCCACCCATTTATTAATGCAATAACTACACTCAAGAAATTGTGTTAGTAATAAAATTAGAGTTCTATAAATCGACTTTCGAAAATTCGAACAATCATCTTTTGTCGAAAAAATACTAAAAGTCGAAGCCTACTATTTTGTTCCAAATAACTCGAAAAGTCGACTTTGTAAATAAAAGTCAAAAAGTTGAAAAAAGCCAATAAGTCGAAAAAAGTCGAAAAGTCTCAAAAAAGTCGAAAAGTCGAAAAATGTCGAAAAAAGTCGTATAAAGTCGAAAAAAGTCGAATAGTCGGAAAAAGTTGAAAACTCGAAAATAGTAGAAAGAAGTCAAAAATAGTCAAAAATTTTAAAAAAGTGGAAAAACTTTAAAATAGTCGAAAAGTCGGAAAGTTGAAAAAAGTCGATTAAGTCAAAAACTCGGAAAAATGCGAAAAATGTCAAAAAATAGTCGAAAAAAGTGGAAAGAAGTAAAAAAAAGGTCGAACGAAGTCGAATAAAGTCAAGAAGTCGACTATTTATAAAATACTTTAAATCGAAAAGTCGACTTTTAATTAAATAAAAAAGTCGATCAAACGACTTTTCATAAAATGCATAAAGTCGAAAAATCGAAAATATACCTACTGATAAAATATCGACAGGGTTAAGCTTTGTATCTTGTGTTTTGGGTTTTTTGTCTATCTATCTATCTATCTATCTATCTATCTATCTATCTATCTATCTATCTATCTATCTATCTATCTATCTATCTATCTATCTATCTATCTATCTATCTATCTATCTATCTATCTATCTATCTATCTATCTATCTATCTATCTATCTATCTATCTATCTATCTATCTATCTATCTATCTATCTATCTATCTATCTATCTATCTATCTATCTATCTATCTATCTATCTATCTATCTATCTATCTATCTACCTAAAGTCTAGTCTGTAATTCAGCTTAATCACTTTAAAATTGTCTATTTTATAAAAGAAATGTATGCAACTTGTTTACCAAAATAAAAAGTTAATTTTAAAAATTACAACAAAAAAATTTGTTTATACAATTTTTAAGTACTTCAGCTTATACTTTGAATCCATTTTTTTTAAAATTTTATTTAACAAGTTTTTATACAATTTTTCTTCTTTTCATTTCATTATTTTCAAGTATGAAATTCAGTTACTTTTTTGTAACGATTGTTTTTGTTTTATTCTATTCTATTTTTTAAGAATTTAATTAAGTTTTTATTATGTTTGCATTTTATTTTTCAAGCTGTTATTAGTTTTTGTTTGTTAGATACTCTCGCTGCTACTCTTCTTTGTTTCATTTTGTTGTTAATGAAAAAAGAAGAAAAACCAAAAAAAGAGGGGATATTTTTGAAACAACGGTCATCCTAGAAGAATCCTTCACTTCACAGGAAAAAAAAAGTTTTACGCTTAATATGTATAAAAATACATCCGTCTATCTTTTAATTTTATTCTATTTGGCAAAAAATATTGTATAAATTGCCATTTACGCTTTTGTTTTCTGACGAGATCTTGTTTCAAAATTTTTAGTTTTGTTTGCTTTCTACTTAATCCTTTGGGCCATATTTATTATATAATGGCTAAAATACGAGTTTAAATTTCCCTTCTCACAAAAATAAAATAAAAGAGTTAGGTATACATTTTATTTTAATGCAATTAAGTGTGTTGACTGAGTTGAGTGTTATGAAATTTATTTAGAGCTTATTATCATTATCGCATATTCTTGGAAAAACTTTTAGACCTTTAGTACTGGCAACAACCACTTAAAAGAAAAGTACTCCTCAATTTATGAAGGACTTTTGCCTACTTTTAGCTTTTTGTTTAATTATTTAATTTTCTCTTTTGGGGGGTTTTTTTCTATAAGCATTTATTATATTAGACATTTTGTTTGACATTTAAGTAAAAATATTAATATTATTTGAAATTTGATAAATTTATCAAGAACTGAATAAATTTTCATTTAGTTTAGCTGATAAAAAGATAAATAATAATTTTAGGAATTCATTAATTCAGTAAAAAAAATATATTTGTAGAAAAACAAATATATATATACGAAATCCAATAAAAATTATTCTGTTTTCCAGCTTTAGAAGCAGATACGTAAATGAAAATGGGGTAAATGTAATAATTATTTAGGAAATTTTTGAAGATCACATCTTGAAAAGACGTGATAATTGTACAATTTACAATCGATGTAGTAGAGTTGTAGCATTGTATGTAATATATTTTTACTATAGGTTTGTTATTAAAACCAGCGTTTAAATATGCAGCACTAGCACCACCTCTCTTGTATATGACTATAAAATAAATATGAAACTTTATAATTTTTGTATCACTTTGCTACTAAAAATTCTATCTATCTATCTATCCATCTATCTATCTATCTATCTATCTATCTATCTATCTATCTATCTATCTATCTATCTATCTATCTATCTATCTATCTATCTATCTATCTATCTATCTATCTATCTATCTATCTATCTATCTATCTATCTATCTATCTATCTATCTATCTATCTATCTATCTATCTATCTATCTATCTATCTATCTATCTATCTATCTATCTATCTATCTATCTATCTATCTATCTATCTATCTATCTATCTATCTATCTATCTATCTATCTATCTATCTATCTATCTATCTATCTATCTATCTATCTATCTATCTATCTATCTATCTATCTATCTATCTATCTATCTATCTATCTATCTATCTATCTATCTATCTATCTATCTATCTATCTATCTATCTATCTATCTATCTATCTATCTATCTATCTATCTATCTATCTATCTATCTATCTATCTATCTATCTATCTATCTATCTATCTATCTATCTATCTATCTATCTATCTATCTATCTATCTATCTATCTATTTATCTATCTATCTATTTATCTATCTATCTATTTATCTATCTATCTATCTATCTATCTATCTATCTATCTATCTATCTATCTATCTATCTATCTATCTATCTATCTATCTATCTATCTATCTATCTATCTATCTATCTATCTATCTATCTATCTATCTATCTATCTATCTATCTATCTATCTATCTATCTATCTATCTATCTATCTATCTATCTATCTATCTACCTAAAGTCTAGTCTGTAATTCAGCTTAATCACTTTAAAATTGTCTATTTTATAAAAGAAATGTATGCAACTTGTTTACCAAAATAAAAAGTTAATTTTAAAAATTACAACAAAAAAATTTGTTTATACAATTTTTAAGTACTTCAGCTTATACTTTGAATCCATTTTTTTTAAAATTTTATTTAACAAGTTTTTATACAATTTTTCTTCTTTTCATTTCATTATTTTCAAGTATGAAATTCAGTTACTTTTTTGTAACGATTGTTTTTTGTTTTATTCTATTCTATTTTTTAAGAATTTAATTAAGTTTTTATTATGTTTGCATTTTATTTTTCAAGCTGTTATTAGTTTTTGTTTGTTAGATACTCTCGCTGCTACTCTTCTTTGTTTCATTTTGTTGTTAATGAAAAAAGAAGAAAAACCAAAAAAAGAGGGGATATTTTTGAAACAACGGTCATCCTAGAAGAATCCTTCACTTCACAGGAAAAAAAAAGTTTTACGCTTAATATGTATAAAAATACATCCGTCTATCTTTTAATTTTATTCTATTTGGCAAAAAATATTGTATAAATTGCCATTTACGCTTTTGTTTTCTGACGAGATCTTGTTTCAAAATTTTTAGTTTTGTTTGCTTTCTACTTAATCCTTTGGGCCATATTTATTATATAATGGCTAAAATACGAGTTTAAATTTCCCTTCTCACAAAAATAAAATAAAAGAGTTAGGTATACATTTTATTTTAATGCAATTAAGTGTGTTGACTGAGTTGAGTGTTATGAAATTTATTTAGAGCTTATTATCATTATCGCATATTCTTGGAAAAACTTTTAGACCTTTAGTACTGGCAACAACCACTTAAAAGAAAAGTACTCCTCAATTTATGAAGGACTTTTGCCTACTTTTAGCTTTTTGTTTAATTATTTAATTTTCTCTTTTGGGGGTTTTTTTCTATAAGCATTTATTATATTAGACATTTTGTTTGACATTTAAGTAAAAATATTAATATTATTTGAAATTTGATAAATTTATCAAGAACTGAATAAATTTTCATTTAGTTTAGCTGATAAAAAGATAAATAATAATTTTAGGAATTCATTAATTCAGTAAAAAAAATATATTTGTAGAAAAACAAATATATATATACGAAATCCAATAAAAATTATTCTGTTTTCCAGCTTTAGAAGCAGATACGTAAATGAAAATGGGGTAAATGTAATAATTATTTAGGAAATTTTTGAAGATCACATCTTGAAAAGACGTGATAATTGTACAATTTACAATCGATGTAGTAGAGTTGTAGCATTGTATGTAATATATTTTTACTATAGGTTTGTTATTAAAACCAGCGTTTAAATATGCAGCACTAGCACCACCTCTCTTGTATATGACTATAAAATAAATATGAAACTTTATAATTTTTGTATCACTTTGCTACTAAAAATTGCAGTCATATATATTCGTATTAATATAAAAATTGCAACTCGTGTTTGCAATTTCTAGTAGCAGGCAGACATAATTGCAGGTCAACACACATATATTTTTGTGCTTTAGCAGCGCACACTCAAATTTGTTAAACTAATATGGAGAGTATTGATGTTATTTTTGTTTGCGTTTAGTTTTTCCTAGCAGCAATGTAACTTTATTTTGGTTTTGCTACTGCCAGTTGTAGTTTTATTTATTATTTTTTTGGCAATATTGATGCAGCAATTTGTAAATAAACATATGTAGGTATGTATGTATGTAAATACACTGACAGTTTTATTACATTTCATGAGCTTAAATTCAGTATTACACTTCACATTTGTACGCATTTAAGTATGTATGTCGATATTAATATGTATATTTATTATCATCCATATATCGATGATATTCGACCTATAATATCCTGTACTGATTGACATATTCGACCTATAATATCCTGTACTGATTGACATATTAATTATTAAAATATAGTTTAAATATTCTCATAATTTCTGTATGATATAATACAGAAAAATACTACATTGATATTTGTTTGTTTTTTTCCTTAATGTATTACAAAATATTATAAACTACATTTCTTCAAAAAAAAAATTATATAATAATCTTCCACATTTTAGCAGTGTGATTTGAATAATTTGTAAAGTAAGCTCATTAGAATTCAACAAAAAATATTTTAATTATGTGTGTTCACCCTGTTTTATACAAGGTGATTATAAATTTATTAATTTCTACAAAAAAATATTTAAAACTATCATTAGGTTATAAAATTGTTAGAAGTATAACCATATAATCTTACAACTACATTGCTCAAAAATGTTTATTTATTAGAACAAAATAATAAACACGCTTTTAATTTGAGTTGTGTTTTATGGGGTAGCCATATTTTCAATAACATGTACATATACTAATAAAAGTCTGCCCATTTTTTCCCAATGTCCATAATGAAGTTAATGTTTTTCGTCAAAATTAGAAGATTCTGACTCTAATAGTATGGGAGGTAGCACTATGTATATTTTACAAACAAGTTTTTATGTTGCGAAAAATAATTATCCTTAATTAATCTTTAGATTGTAGAACTATACACAAATATATAGCATGCTTATGCAAATATTGCGAATATTCAGGCGGCAATTCTATATATTATCGCCGGCTCGCTGAAGAGTTTTTCCCTTTCGACTTAGAATTATTATAATTTTACCCCAATAACATATATGCATATCTATCATATTCAAATATTTTCAAATTGTAACATCAATATTTAAAAAAAAAAAAACAATAAATAAATTTGCAGGTAGCAGTTGCAAAACAAAATTTAATTGCTGCTAGGAAAAACTAAGCGCAAATAAAAATATCATCAATACTAGCCATATTAGTTTAACAGATTTGAGTGTGCGCTGCTATAGCACAAAAATATATATTTTTTCTTGTACAACAAACAAGAGATTAATACTGTTCATTCGTGCTGCTAGAAATTGCAGTGTAACGTCGCAATTTTTCTAGTTAAACATAAAAACAGAACGGCAATATTTAGTAGCAATGTTACTTAAATCTGAAAAAGTTTAAATATTTTTAGTATGACGAGTGATAAAAATATGTAATTTGCGGCAAATGCAGACTAATATATTAGTAAAAGTAAACACTGATTAAAACATAAAAATACGACAATACAACTTAACGACACTGATTGCGAATTATTCAAATGTAATTTTATTGTTAAGCAATAAATTATACAGGCAGGAGAAAGACATTCTTATACTCTTTTAAGGCATCAAAGTATCTGTTTAGTTCTGAACACTTTTTGAAAAGTTATGAAACATGAAAGTAGTTTGTTTTGGCATTTGGATTTAGTTATAAACATTTATTAAATAGTTTCATCGTAGTAGAAAAAAGAACGATCATGATTGCTCGATCATGCAAGTTGCAGTAGTTGAAGGCCCTTAATTGTCCTTTGTAATGGAATCTTGCAAATGAATACCTAATCAAATAAGTTTTCATCGTGAAAACGTTTGTTCGATAGCGAAAGACCTAATTCGATCTCAAAAGAATCGCCGTTGTCTGGTGATCATGATAACTTTGATAACGAAGCGAATGAGAATGTTTTATTATATTACGAAAACGGTAAATTGCACACTGATTACTCAGTAACAGCAACAGAAAGAGAACAAGTTTTCTAATGATCAAATAAACTTTCATAACTCAGCGAATGATTATGTTTGCTCGATCGCTCAAGTGGTAATTCAATGTATGTTCGATCGCTCAGTAATTGCCGATGACCTTTGTATGTTAGGTTGACAGGAGGATATTTACTACATCAAATTGGAAGAAATACATTAAGGTCACTATCGGTCCTAGTGTGAGCTCGATTTCATAACAAATGTCAATAAAGAGAAATAAACACGGTTTCATAGTAATTAAATGAGTTTTCGTAGCAAAGTGAATATAACTTGGAAACTATTCAACTACTCAGTAACTACTTTATAAATATCCTTTTTACACTGAGGAAAAAAAAAAAGAAATATACACGCCTAGTATCAAACTGATACCGAAGTGTTTCCAATTTTTCAATACAACAAATTGTTGCAATGCTGAAAACGTTGCGTTGTCGTACGTATTTATATAATTTGACAACGGATGTTATTGAAAAATTATAAACACTTTGGTGTCAATTTGGTACCGGGAGTATATCTTTCTGTTTAGCTCTGTTGCAATACTGACAACGTTGCGTTGTCGTACGTATTTATATAATTTGACGACGGATGTTAATGAAAAATTGTAAACACTTTGGTGTCAATTTGGTACTGAGTGTATGTATTTATATTTACCTCTGTGTAGTGCAGTATTTGTATCTATTTATAAATGCTTAACTATTTATAATAATAAAAGGACCAATTTTGATGCTAAAATAGCAGCTATTAAATTTAATGATTTATTTTGAATCTTTTACCTTCTTAAACAAAGATATCTTTTTTTAATTGAATAATTAGTAAGAAATTATGACTAATTAATAAAATTTTTATCATATATTAAAATAACAAATGGTGTTTAAAGTCCAAGAATAATATTTTAATTTAATTTTATCCACCTACTCAGATTTTTCTATAACTCCTTTCGTTTTTTTTTATTTAAATTGGGTTAACACATTTTTTTCTAATTATTTAACTTTTTATAACGAATTGCTGTTTATATTTATATATTTTTTATGGTTTGTCGAAAGTAATTAAAATGTTAAAAACACCAGTAAAATATTGTCTGATTTATTTTTTTTCT
Source organism: Lucilia cuprina (assembly GCF_022045245.1). Classification (NCBI taxonomy): domain Eukaryota; kingdom Metazoa; phylum Arthropoda; class Insecta; order Diptera; family Calliphoridae; genus Lucilia; species Lucilia cuprina. The sequence goes on along the minus strand of NC_060952.1, from coordinate 7,899,480 downwards.
TTTGAAAGACAAGCGCAAAAATATACCGTTTTTACGCTTCAACCCCCGTGCGACAACAAGCCACAAAACAATTTAAAATGTAAAAAGTTTTGCAAATAAAATTCATTAAAATAAAACTTTTCTAAACAATAATATTAATTTATTAAATGAAAACTTCCCTTTGGAAAAAATAATAATAAAACAACAACAAATTAGCAATTTGTTTTAAATTAAAAAAGCAACCAAAAAAGCAGCAGCCATAAGAAAAGAAAAAAAAATTGCCATAAATTTCAAACTTTCATAAATTGTGCATATTATAAAAACCCCTTACTATAATATATATATTTTGAAATATACTTTTTTTCGGAACAAATTACCCATTTGCAAAAATACTGAAAACCAAAAATCAAAATTATAATAAGAAGAAAAGTGAAAAACATTAAAAACAACTATTTTGAACAACAACAAGAATCATTTATTTTAAAATGCCATTTAATAAAGTGCAGGTTATAGGTTTAGAGGCAGTTTGAAAAGTACTTAAGTTTGATTTATAACGGAGTGTCTACGAACCAGATATCAGACCAAAAGAATCTGAAATCTGCTCAGACCATACGAATGTAACTGATTCAATTGAAACGAGAATTGGCAGAAGAACATTTCTAAATGGCTGGTTCGATCGGAATAAAATTTAACAACATATATACGAGAGTATGTTTTGAAATAGATTTTCAAAAAGGGAACCAAAACTGATTTATATGAAGCGAGAATTTTCAGATAAAGATAATCTACATTGTTTGTTTAAACTTAGTTTAATATATGTTTTGTATTTTTTAGTAAACAGTAACGTAACTTATTATCTTAGTTTAACTAAGTGTTATTGGCCAATTAAACTTAAGTTATATGTGAGAAAACACAATTAACAAAAACAATAAAACAATAAAATCGAAGAACAAAAACTTAATATTTTAAGTAAATTGCAATTTTCTGATTTGTTTTGTTTAATTTATTATTATTTTAAATGTTTATTTAACATTTTTCCAAAATTTTTCATTTTACAAAAGTATTTTGTATTTGTAAAAAACAGCTGTTCATTGTTTATGTTTTTTTAAGTGAAAAGTTGGCAATACTAACAAAGTTAAAACTGAACTTAAATCCGAAACTGAAGAACACAATCACCGGTTAAAGTCCGAATGTGTTTAATTTTCAAAACGAGTCTATGTCTTTGTTTGCGTTTTTATCCAGCAGTTCGATAAAGAGTCATTCGTCACGAATGTACCCTTTTTAATAGAAAATGAAGACATTCGTCACTATAGTGTCCTTTTTGTAAGCGGGAGCGGAGACAGTCGTATCTTTACTGTCCTCAAGTAACCTAGAGATTATACTCTTAAAAGTTGTTTTTTTCGAGAACGAAGACAGTCGTCTCTTTAGTGTCCCCTTTGTGAGCGAGAGCGGAGGCAATCGTCTCTTAACTGACTCTTTGTAGGGTGTAGAGTGACGATTGACTTCCTCGTAGGACAAGCCCATGTTAAAATGGTCGCTCACCTGGGTAGTCAGGTGGCTAGGGGCCACCACAAGTGGTAGGTTAAGTAGTCAGTTCGGGACTGTCCCGTCGAACTGCTGGGTATTGAAAATAAGTTACAGTCAAACCGTTTTATAAAAAATTCTAGGGGATCAATTCTGTTTGTTCGTTATAAGTAAAAATTAAACGGCTAAAGATTTTGTAGCTGTCTGAACTTAAAAAATAGTTCGTAATAACGAAAAATTCGTTATAGACGTTTATAGGGTTTTACTGTATACTACAAACTTTAAAAATTTATATCTTTCCATCAAATTTCACATGAATTTTCATCACCAAGGGAAATAGATCTTTCCGATCCCTATTCAAAAAATTAAAATTCTATTTAACATTCTTCCTTCTTTTACACATTGTAAGTGCTTTTAAGCGAATTTAACCAACTGTAACAGCACGTCCATAATTCTTTTAAATACATTTTTTTCACATTTTTTTACATTTCATTTTCATTCATTACTAATGGTTATAATTATTACAGAAATTTGTTTGTTTTTTTGTATTTTAAACGAATATATAATAAAAAGTTTATATAAAAATTCTGTAGGTTTACTGTGTACTCAATGTATACTCTACAAACATATTTCTTTTCTGTTTTGTTTTTTGAAAGAACACCACTTACCTCCATAAAAAGAATGCCATTACAATGAGCACTATGCCGAAACAGCTAAAAATGATGCCAACCAAAACCGCTAAATTATAATCATTATGAGATTGGCGCAAAAGAGGTTGTATCTTTTCACAGTTGGGTTGTAAACCAATCTAAATGTAATAAAAACAAATATACAAAAAATACAAAAAAATAGAATTAGTATAAAGAAGAGTGAGTCATAAAAAAATTTGTGTGTGTGTAAGTATTAAGAAAATTAAGTTATTAAAAAAGGAAGAGCAAGTAAAGCTTCTTTAACCCCAACACCATTGATGGGATACTTTATAATAATAATAAATATGCCAAAAGTACTGTTTTACTACACAATTTTAGTCAAACTTTAGCACGACCTTTAAGACCTTTAACGACAACATTAAATTTATGCAATGAATCGTTAAATAAAGAATAACTGAACAAGTACAATGTTTTATTTCTTTTATTTTCTATTTTTTTCTGTGGCTAAACTTAACAAAAAAAGAAAATATTTAAATTTTTTATAAATATTTCTTTGTTTTTTTTGTTACTATAACTTTGATCATAAAAAAGGTTTTTTTAACAACTTTTTACTTAACAAGGGAAAAGCATAAATCTTTATTTTGAAAAAAAATATGTATATATATATATTTTGTTTGTTTTTTTTTCATTTATTCGTTTGTTTTTCTTTTTCTTTGTTATTATTTTTTTTTGTTACAGGAAATTTATAAATTTGTAAACGGAAACTAAAAATTAGGAAAATATTAAAACAAAAGTATAATTTGTTCAAATAAAACAGGGATTATTTTACTTGAAATTACACCTGCTGTTAGTGTTTAAATGTTTCTTTGAAAAGAATACTGAAATGTTAAGAAAAACATTTTAATAAATCTCATAATTTTATTTTATTCGTATAAATTATAAAGAAAATTCTAGAAATTTCTAAATTAATGTAGAAACAAGTTAAAGTATTATATTACGAATAAGTTCACTTTTAAGGTAGATCTTGTAAATCATTTCACTCCTTTCATTTGATATACAAACATAGTATTAGATTATGTGTTCGGACAAGATGGATTGACAGATTTGCTCTATATGTCACTTTAACATAAAAATATACCAAAAATTTTCTGTTAAGTATAATTGCCAAATGCTTAAGAAAATTCTATAATTTTTATAAATGTTCAGGATTCATGATGTTCGATCCATTATGAATCAAATCCCATAACTTCTTCAGGTCTTTTTCAGTACTTCCATGGTTTAAATTCTACTTCTTTTTCGCTTCATTGGAAGTTCCTTTTTTTGTTTAATATATTGAATTAATTCCAAAATGTGTTTGACTTTAGTTTGATTCGAATTGATTTCAGAATTTAAAACATATTAGAAAAATAATTCAATAAATAAAATCTTAATTAATATGCATCAAATATATTATAGTCTGGTATATGGGCTAGCCTATAGACTAGTCTATTCCAACCTATAGTCTAGTCTATGGTCTATAGCCTATAGTTTAGTCTATCGTCTAGTCTATGATCTACTCTATAGTCTATTCTAAAGTCTAGTCTATAGTCTAGTCTATAGCCTTTTCTATAGTCTAATCTGTAGTATAGCTTATAGTCTAGCCTTTAGTCTTGTCTATAGTCTAGTCTACAGTATATAGCCTAGTCTATAGTCTAGTCTATAGTCTAGTCTATAGTCTAGTCTATAGTCTAGTCTATAGTCTAGTCTATATTATAATCTATAGTACAGTCTATAGCCTAGTCTATAGTATAGTCTATAGCCTAGTCTATAGCCTAGTCTATCGCCTAGTCTATAGCCTAGTCTATCGCCTAGTCTATAGCCTAGTCTATAGCCTAGTCTATAGCCTAATCTATAGTCTAGTCTATAGTCTGGTCTATAGTCTAGTCAATAGTTTAGTCTCTCTTGTCTAGTCTGTAGTCTAGTCTATTGTCTAGCCCATAGTCTAGTCTGCAGTCTTGTCTATAATCTAGTATATAGTATAGTCTATAATCTAGTATTTAGACTATAGTCTATATTATAGTATAGCCTATATTCGGATCTATAGTCTACTCTAAAGTCTAGTCTATAGTTTTGTCTATAGTCTAGTATATAGCCTATTCTATAGTCTAGTCTACAGTCTGGTTTATAGTCTAGGCTATTGTCTGGTCTATAATCTTATCTGTAGTTTGTTGACTAGATAATAAAATATATAATGGACTATATTATAGTCTAGCCCATATTCTGATATATAAACTACTCTATAGTCTAGTCTATAGTCTAGTTTATAGTATAATCTATAGTCTAGGCTAGTCTATAATCTTATCTTCAGAATAGTGTTTAATCTTGCGTAAAGTATAGCCTATAGTCTAGCCTATATTCTGATCTATAAACTACTCTATAATTTTGTCTATAGCCTAGTTTATAGTATAGTATATAGCCTAGTCTAGTCTATAATCTTAACAACAGTATAGTGTTCCATCTTGCGTATAGTATAGTCGAGTCTTCAGGCCAGTATATATCCTTGCCTATAGTCGAGTTATTAATCTTATCTTTAGTCTTGTAGATAATCTTGAGTCTAGTATAAAGTTGTTTATATATATTTTTTTTATTTTTGTCTTGAAGTTAAGAAAAATTTAGTATATGATTTTTCTTTTTGTGTATGTACTTATTTTTCACTTAATAATTTTTATTACAAAAATAAAAATACGAAATTTTTCTATTTCTAGCAGTCTTTTAAGTCTTTTTCATACTAAAAATCTACTTATATAAATATATAAGTACATTTACGACAACAACTAATTCACGTACATTTTCACTTGAATTAATATGGATGTGTGCCGGGTTGGTAGCAAAAACATAAAGACAAAAAAAAAAAAAAACATGGGATTGAGATGAAAAATAATATCTCTTACATTTAAACATGTCAAATGCATACATTTAAATACAACTACCAGAGAAAATCCAAAGTCTACATCATTTTTAAAACTTCGTTCAGCTTGTCGCTATTTTTTCTTTGCTCTTTGTTTTTACTGACGTACATAAAAAAATAAACTATTTTGGGAATGTTTGCAAAAGAAGAAAATTGATGACGAAAATTTGTAAAAAAAATAAAAAAATGCAAGTGACAAGTGAAGTAAATATATGAATGTATGTAAGTTACAGTGGGTGATAAAAGTAGGTAGTCAAAATAGAATATTCATTTAATGGATGATCAAATATATTTTCATTTTAGGCTTTAAGATTGAGCAAGGTTTAAAGTTATTTAGATGATTTCAAAACAAATTTAAATACAATAGGGATTTTAGCTTAGAATCTAAAGTAGCTAAGACCACTTTTATAAAATTTAATTCTCTACAAAAAGATTTTAATTTTTGATTAATATTTCAACTAGTACTTTTTCATTTAAAAATCTTTAATGTTTAAAACAGAAGTTCTTATAATATACTGAAGAACTGAGTTTAGCAACTTTTAAATCTAAATTAGTGAATTATATATCTAAAGATCATCAAAAAATATTTTTTTTGATAGAAAATGTTTTTATGGTTCCCAAACATATAAAGCACAAAAAATGTGATATTTTAACTTGACCTTTGACCTCTGACATTATTTCTTATTATAACAAAAATCTTTAATATTTCAATCATATTATTTATTTCACTAGAGTTGAAAAATAATTTATTTTATTAAGCTTATAAACAGACTTAGCTAATTAACACTCTTTTTTCGGAATAAAATATTTCTGTAAACAAAATTTCTTAACACACTGTATGTTAAATTTTATGTAATACTATAGCAGAATGCTATTTAGACAAGAGAGAATGATAGTTTTTTTTTTCACTTTTTTCCTTTCAATGTCAAAACTATGCAAACAAAATGAAAGACTAATAACTATTTCGCTATGGGAGTTTAAATTAAATGCAGATTTTTTCAGAATTATTTAAACAGGATTATTTCAAATAAATCTTTTAATAAATTAAATTTAGACTTTTTTGAATTTTGTATATAAAGAAAAAAATATGTGACAAATATTTTTCTTGTAGAAACACACTCACCTTTTTGCCTTCAGAAAATTTACCCAAAATAATTTTCTTTGGATTTATTATGCTGAAAGTAGCTGCCGCCACTTTAACTTCATACAATTGATACATGGTTAAATTCTGTATAATCATCTGCAAAGAGAAAAAAGAAAAAAAATCATAAATTTAAAACAATTATGAACAACAATAAATATTAAAAAAATTTTATGAAATATATTTTTTATTATTTTTATTTGTTAGTGAATTTTACAAACATTTATTTACATTTGTTGTAACTTTGTTTTATAAAACATTTGAAAACTTTTTTTTTTATTTTTTTTTTTTATATAAAAAATATCTGTCGCCAATGTTTTGTTGTTGTTATTATTATTTTTTATTTTTTCCTAACAAATTTTTTTTGACAATTTGTATAAATTTAATAGTTTTGAATATGTGCTAACGATCAGTTTTTCCTCTTTTTTGTTATATTTTTTTAGGGAAAAGTTATTTTTTTCCAACTACTGAATGCATATCAAAAAGATAAACTTTTACCAGGCTTTTAAAAATTTGTAGTATAGTTGTTTTACAACCATTTATCATTTATGTGAATGTTGCCTCTGAATGTTTGTATTTGAATTTTTTAGTTTATAAATGTTTTCCTGTAACTGTTAGATTTTTTATGTTGTAAATAAACGAAAATTTACGAGGGTGGTTATGCACACGAAATCTTTTAAAGTGGCAAAATATATTGGTTTTAGTGTTTAAATTTAAATTTTGTTAGTCTAAACTATGTTTAAATGTTAATTTATCTATCTTAAGAAAATTTCTTATGATAATGTATTTTGAAGTTTAAACTAGCTTAAAACCAGATTCATTTTTAAAAAAGTTATTATGATTTTCTAAAACTTTTTGTTGTTTGCTATTATTAAATTTAATTTTCATTAGTTTAAATAAAGTTTAAACTCGGAACAATTTTGTAAAAGTATTTTATTCGAATTACTTTTTATATCAAATAAAAAACGAAGTTTACGTTAATTTTCAATTATTTAAAGTTGATATGAATGTTACTAATTAACTAAACATAAGTTGACTTAGTTTAAGACAGTAAGTTTAAACTTTCAAATAGTGAGTGAGATTCATTTAAGTTTTTTTTTTATTCGAAGTTGTGATCTTATGCTACTTCATTGCATAGTTATACCCTACACCACTATAGTGGGGAGGGTATTATACGTTTGTGCTGATGTTTGTAACATACAAAAATATTGGTCCAATACCCACCTTAAAGTATACCGATC
>NC_060952.1:7889234-7891898 GCF_022045245.1 Lucilia cuprina | reverse complement strand
TCTATCTATCTATCTATCTATCTATCTATCTATCTATCTATCTATCTATGTATCTATCTATCTATCTATCTATCTATCTATCTATCTATCTATCTATCTATCTACCTAAGTATCTATCTATCTATCTACCTATCTATCTATCTATGTATCTATCTGTCTATCTATCTATCTATCTATCTATCTATCTATCTATCTATCTATCTATCTATCTATCTATCTATCTATCTATCTATCAGATGACCAATTTAATACAATTACTTTAAAGTTTTTAAATAAAACTTATCAAAGTAAAACTTTGCACTAAAAACTAAATCTAAAAAATAAATACCAAACTATATATGAGATTTTATACATTTATAGAATTTTGTAACGAAATCATAAACAATAACTTTTCACAAATGTGACTTGTCTGTCTGTTTTAAAATAAAACTCACTCTATAACAAAAATAAACTATAAAATGTATAAATAAACATAAATTGTATAAAAAAATGATTACGTTAAAATCACATTCATCATTCAGTTTAGCCAATAACTTCCAAATACAATCATATTTTTTCAAGTTTATGCCCGTAGATGGTTCTAAAACTAAACAGAGAATTCATTTTCGTCGTCTAACTAAATACATATTGATCAATAGTATTTTTATGCATATAAAATGATACAAACCATCATGTGTATAAAACATTTTCTTTTTATTTTATTTATCCTACAAATACTTTTTTAGGAAAAATATATGTATTTTTATTTTTAAGTGAGTGTATGAATATGAGTTAAATAAAAATCATGTACACAAACTTTGTTTATTTATATTTGTATATTGGAATTTATTTGGGAAAAATTGTGAAAAAATTCAGTTTTTTTTAATTCAAAATCTAATAAAAAAATATTTTACCAGTGAATAAAAAATTGTTGTTGAAAAATCGAAATATAAATACCAAGTTTGTTTTTATTCTCGACAAGATATAAAAACAACACACTACACACGCACAAATGTAATTTTATACATAAATTTATAAACAAACTCCACTCAGACTTATACCATGTTTGGCAAAACCCCAGAAAAAAATATAAAAATTTCAAATGTCAATTTTTATTTAGTACTAAAGGAAAAAATATTGGCTGGAAAAAAATACCCCCAAAAACAGCACAACTGTTATTTTTTGTTTGATTTTGATTATAAACACAAGGTATGCAACAAACGAGTAGTTAGTTAGAATAACAACAAATTGTACAGAAATTTTTTTCTTAAATTTCGTTAGTTTTTCCATTTTTTTATTTATTTATCAGAATATCAAATAAAACTTTAGAAGTTATACATAGTTTTTGCATTTGTATACACGCATACACAGACAATAGATTAACTCTTACACACATACATTTTACATTTTTTCCGGTGAAGATGTATTTATGAATCTATAACACGTTAGGTAAATTAAGAAATACCACGATTTACCATAAAATTATATTAGAGAAATTGTGCTTAAGGGAATAATCGGATAAAATTTCAAAATATATGTATATATGTATACGCAAGGAAAAACAGGTAGAAAAGTACCGAAATTGATAAAAGTCCTTTGTTAAAAGTGAGCTTACCACGTCTGTTAACATTTAGAGAACGGATGTGTATGCCATTAACACCTTTTTACTATTTTGACAACCTTTGTTATCATTATATTGTCTTTATGAAACGCTGGTCTGTTTGACAACATATTGTTGTCACTTTGATAACAAAATATTATTTTTTATTGATTCGATAACGTCATGAATTTTTTATATTTTTGTTGTTGATTTGACAACAATACGTATAAACTTTGAAAACTGATGTTATTAAAAAACTATAAAGCTTTGATGTCAGTGACAAAACATGAAAATATGATAAATTTATACATTTTTTAAGCTTAAACTCTATTTAATATAGTTTAAACGAAGTTTAAAAATAGAGAAAACAATTTTTAAAGTTTAAATTTAAATTAATTCATATAACTTAAACTCGATGCAATGAAGTTTAAATTTGTTTTAATAGAGTTTAAACTACAGTTTGAGAAAGTTAACCTTATATCAAAAGTTAAAAAGTTTTGAAGAAAAGAAAACCATAGTTAAATCTATATACGAGAGTTTAACCTTTTTATTAAACTAATTAAACTAGAGTTCATCCACTATGCGAAAGTTTAAACATTGTTTAAACTATGTAAACTAGAGTTTATAATAATTTTATATCTTAAACTTAGTTTTAGCAAGTATACATTTTAGTTCAGAAGTATTTTTAGTTAATTATTTATGAAAAATTGCTCAAAGTTTAAACATAGTTTAAACAAACAAAATTTAAGTTTAATTTAGACTTTTGTACTAAATAATATACCGTGTTTAAAGTCCGTAAATAAACTTGGATAAATCTAGTTTAAACTACAGCTTAAGAAAATTTTGCTGTAATTTCTTTAATGCAGTGAAATAAAACCCACGAATTAAAAAAGTAGAGATACCTTAGTAATGTTTAAAACTAAAACTTGATTAAGTGTAGTTTAATGTATAATGTATGAAAGTTTAACTAACATATTGAAAAACAAGTAGGAAAGTATAGTCGGGCATGGCCGACCATATAATACCCTACACCATGAGTATATTTTTACAATTTTTACTTTTATAAAATTTTTATTTTTTGTAAA
>NC_060952.1:7866505-7889134 GCF_022045245.1 Lucilia cuprina | reverse complement strand
AGATAGATAGATAGATAGATAGATAGATAGATAGATAGATAGATAGATAGATAGATAGATAGATACATACATAGGTAAATAGTTAGTTAGTTATTAAGTGAGTTACTTAGTAAGTGAGTTAGTTACTTAGTTGTTTAGTAAGTTTGTTAGTTAGTTAGTTAGTTAGTAAACTATGATCTGGCAGACCACATTATTAATAACATTAAATAAAATTTATTTATATAAATGTTCTCTTCAACTTACCGCTGTTTCCAATTCCTTCGCCGAGGCATTTATCCTTATATCACGATGAGCATCTTGACCCATAATTTTTGTTTTTATTATATAAAAATCAATATTATTATAAAATTCTAAAGGACGTTTCCAGCGTATGGTTAACGAATCTTGTGAATGACATGTTAAATTCACAATAATCGGTGCACTTGGTCCCGCTACATCGGTACGTTGTATAATTTTATCTGAAGATTCTCCTTCGTTTTTAGTAGTAAAAGCATTTACTTTAATGCGGTATTCAGTAAAAGGTTCTGGAAATAGGCAGATAAAATTGAAACAAATATTAGCTCGACTAATAGTAACAAAATTTTTATTTCATATAATCCCAACACAAAATCCTCTTAAGGGTTAACCACTTTTATAAAATTAAAAAAAAAATTCTTAAGAGTTTGGCTTCCACAAAACTTTACGCAGTTTTTGTTATTAATTATTGTACATATTTTGGTCTTGTTATTGTTATTATTCTTGTTTAAGCCGTTAATTCAACATATTTGTATTGTTTTCTGGTTAAAAATCCACTGCAGCCTTATTATGTACGTTATATGACGTTAATCAGTTAAAAGCCTTAATTGCATTAAATTTTCATATTTAATAATTTTGTAAAACATTCGGCCCCTCCAGAGTGACCATAATAATAAAAATAACAACAATAAATATATGTTTTGTTTTATATTTTTCATACAAGCGATTTTTAATTATAAAACCATTTAAGACAAAAACAAAAAAAAAAAAAAAATGAAAAATACAACATTTGTGTTGGTGGTGTGAAATACTGAAAGCCTTTCATGTTCTCACATAAATGCTTAATGTTGTTAAACATCAGTATATGTAGTAGTAGTAGTACGTACGTACTAGTAATCGTAGTTGTTTTTGTGTTTACTACTGTTGTTGTTACTAGTAGTTATTGTTGCAAATATTTAACATTTTAACAGCCTTGTTTTTAATATGACTCTCGCCTACTGCATTTCTCTTAACGTTTATGCGTTGGCTGCCTTGTTCCCTTTTTCCGTTTGACAACAATTGGCCACAATGGCCAATGACAGCAAAATGGTTTGGTCAAAATTAATAACAGATAATATAAGCATAATGAAATGTCAAAGGATAAAATGGCCAAAAGAACACAGTACTGGTGTGCTAGTGTGTGTTTGTGTGAATAAGTTGATTGTTCAGTTGACTTGACTTGCTTAAGTATTAATGTATTAGTGTGTTTAATATGAACAATACTACGGTGGGATGAGGTGACCAAAAAAAATGTTATATAATCCACTTTTATATTAAACTTCATATTTTTAATAGCTTTTTTTAAGACCTATGCAATCTGGACTTAAGTCATTATTTTGGAATATAGTCAGGATTATAGTTATAAAGAAAAATACTCTGGACAGTTTATAATCCAGACTTAAGTTAGAAGACTAAAGTAGAATAGTCCTGACTATAATTTTCAAATAGTCCTTAAACTAAAGTATATATTATAGTCCATAGATTTTAGTTTATAGTCAAGAAAAAAGTCTTCAATAAGGGCTATAGTTTAAACTGTAGTCTACAGTCTGCTCAATAGTCGATAGTCTGAACAATAGTCTATTGCCTGGACCATAGTTTATAGTCAAGAAAAAAGTCTATAATATGGGCTATAGTTTAAACTGTATTCTACAGTCTGGACAATAGTCGATAGTGTGAACAATTGCCTGGACAATAGTCTATAGTATGACTATACAGTTTAAACTATATTCTATTGTCTGGACTTTACTGCATAGTTTGGACTATAATCTTTAGTTTGGACTATACTCTATAGTATGGACTATGCACTACAGTCTGGTCTATGCTCTTTAGTCTGGACTATACTCTATTCTCTGGATTATACTCGTGTATGGACTATACTCTATAGTCCGGACAATAGCCTAAAGTATGTAGTATGTACTATAGTCTATAGTTTGGACTATTTATAGCCTTTAATAAAAATAATAGTCTGTTAACTTGACTATATACCGGATTAGTTATACCGGTGGTTATATTCTAAACTATAGTCTGGATTATGGTCTGAAGTCTGGACTATAGTTTTTAATTTAAGTTTTCTTAAAAATTTATAAAAGCACATGAAATTTATGAATCACATTTAATTCTAAATATCTTGTCTAAAAATTTTACTTGCAAGCAAAAAAATCTGTCGGTATAAATGAAAACATTTCATAATTTGGGGGCAAATTTGGCATTCGATATCGATCGAAACTTTAACAAAAATTTATTAGAAATTTCATTCGCTTTCGAATGTCAAAATTTGGCCTTTATTTAATAAGTTCACTTAATACAATCATTTGGCAATAAATAACAAGTTTGTGGAATAATAAATACCAATGGTCGAAAGTGGCATTTATTTAATAATGACCTTCAACTATATAAGGAGAATAACATTTGTACATTTAAAATGTGTTTCATAAAATAAAAATTATCAAGCTATAAAAGGTTAAAGGTCAAAACAAATATTAATAACCTTTGACCTTTAATTTAAAAATTGCAAATAAATACTAAACAAGTTTAAGAAAATTGTAATAATGTAATTTTGACTGTTGCTCAATGGCCATTTCGAGCAATTAATGGACGATAGGGTGGCTGTCAATACTCTTAATAGGAATAAACCTAAAAAAAATTTTCTGATATCTTTTTAGTAACTTTCCTGTCATTAAACTAAAATTTTATTTATTTCTGTTTTACTTTAAAAACTGGTCACCTTAATTAAAATATAAATTAAATACGCCAGGATTGTCTTGTCATACTATAAATAAACGGTATTATTGTGGCAGTATCCGTCCTTTAAGCTGTACTATGTTGCAATGGGGGGCAGTTTGTAAACTACTTAAACATTCTGATCTATACTATAACAAAAACAACAAATAATGTTATATTTATATGTAAATATGTATGTATGTATGTATGTCTGTCTGTCTATATATAAACATGTAATATGACATTATTATACTCTATTGTATTGTATTTTCATAACAAACTGACGGTACACTGAGGCAGGCAGCTGAGTATATTAAAGGCAACAAATTAAAATAATAACGAAAGAAAAAACAAAAAGAAAAATAACAAAAACACACGTAAAGTTAATTATTATAATTAAATCACAAGTCAAAAAGTGAACAGAAAGAAGCTCAATACAATTCCCATTATTTGGTTTGACTTTTATTTTGCATTTTTTTTTTATAAATTTTTTTTCGGTAATTATAATTGAACTCCACTATATATTACTTAATGTAAATTTGGTTTATTGGTTTTTTGATTTGTTCTATCTAACTACCACAACTACTCGTACTTACTTAATTTTGGCAGCTCAAATGTTATGGCTGAATCTGCAGCATTACGTTTTACAATTTCCACGCCTGTTTGATTTTCATGTATATGAAAGACATGATAACCGGCAATTGCACCATTTTGATTTTTAGGTGGATGCCAAGACATCGTTATGCTTGTTGCCGTAACATCTAATACGGTGAGATTTTGAGGTTTACTTGGCACTAGAAGTAGAGAGAAAAAAGAAGTAGACAAAAAATAAGTATTTTGAATATTGTATTACAAATATATTTATATTTTTCTTTGTAAGGTTTCCTTAGCAAATTATAGTTTTTTTTTAACAAATGTTGAGCCGTTAGAAATTAAAGGAATATGCACTTGGTTTGCTTCCTTAGTGTCGTCCTTTATACTGTCAATAAAGATGTTAATAATATAGAAATTTTTTTAAGAAAAATGTCTACAGACTTTGTCTGGCATTTCATAGAAATTTTTATGTTCAAGAATTGAAAACCTATTTTACAAGTTGATTTTATGCTTAAATTAATTCATTGCAGACGTTTGAAAGTATTATTTCTTGATGTTATTATAATTGTACAAAATTAGACTGTAGACTAGAGTATAGACTACACACTAATCTACAAACTTGACTTTAGACTAGACTATACAGTCTATAGTGTAAACTAGTCTAGACTATAGACTAGACAATAGGCTAGACAATAAACTAGCCAATAGACTAGACAATAGACTAGACTATAGACTAGACAATAGGCTAGACAATAAACTAGCCAATAGACTAGACAATAGACTAGACTATAGACTACACTATAGGCTAGACTATAGACTAGACAATAAACTAGCCAATAGACTAGACTATAGACTACACTATACTCTAGACTATAGACTAGACAATAAACTAGACAATAGACTAGACAATAGACTTGACTATAGACTACACTATAGAATAGACTATAGACTAGACTATAGACTAGACTATAGACTAGACTATAGACTAGACTATAGACTAGACTATAGACTAGACTATAGACTAGACTATAGACTAGACTATAGACTAGACTATAGACTAGACTATAGACTAGACTATAGACTAGACTATAGACTAGACTATAGACTAGACTATAGACTAGACTATAGACTAGACTATAGACTAGACTATAGAATAAACTATAGAGTAGACTGTAGACTAGACTATATAATAGACTATAGACTATTCTAGGTTATATACAAGACTATACACTAGATTTTATACAGGACTTCAGGTTTTAATTTAAATATCAAATATCAAAAAATCTATTATTTTTGTCATGTAAATGTATTGTGTAATCTATTTCTTTAAACAATTATCCTTAAAACAAAGAATACCAACAAAAGTAAACACTCAATAGTTTATGCATGTTAAATTTATATTCATTACGTTCTAAAAATAAAAATCTTTAACAACAAGTATGTATTGTTTTACAACCTTTCTTATGACTTAACACTAAGTATTACAAAATCACTTACTTCAGACAATGCCCGCACAAACAATATGCAACTACATATAAAAAATAAATATACATACAAATATACATTTTCCTAAGACAATTGTATTACTGTGTATGTATTGGCCGACCGATCGACCTAACCTTCAAAACCATTACAATTCCAAATGCTCTTTTGTTTTACACATCAATTGATTTCGTTCGAGCTTTAACAGAGCGATAGTAAGTCATGTCTGTGTTAAACCTTGAAGGTATGTAGTTTATATGTATCAGCAAATATATGTATATGTGCGTGAGTGTTTGAGCTATAAATGTATTATAGTCCTTTCTAAGGTTTGCATATTTTTTGACATCTACACGTTTTCAAATAACCCCTCCTAAACAAATTGAAAGGATATGAGTGTTAGTTTTTTTTTCTTCTTCTAAGCTTTCTCTTTAAATTGACACTAGGACATACAAAAGGATTAAAAAAGAATCACAAGAAGGGAAAAATAAGAATACGTAAAATAACAAAGGTTGAAACCTCAGGCACTTTAAATGAACAAATAAATCCACTTTTAAAGGTTTAGATTTTTTTCTATTTGCCGATAGAGACAAATAAGAAATGATAGAAGATTTATAGAGAAAAAACTAACTTTAAATTAAAGCTTTTGTAATGTCGGAACAGATAAGCAAACATCAAATATATTTACAGTGGGTTTTTGTTATTTAGTTGGAAAAACTAAAGGAAGTTAGTATAAAGTATTGCTTCGTAAGCAAAGTTTTATTATTTATTTATTATAAGCATTAAGAGGAAATTAAATTGTTCCAATAGATAAATGTTTAACTTAAAAAGCTTTTGCTTATTTTTTTATGATTTGTAAAACTTTTTAATAACATAGACTAACTTTAAGCTTTCGTTAAAAGTTTTAAAATTTGCTAAGCTTTAAAATTATAATCATTATATTTACTTTTAAACTTTATAATTTCGCCTGATTTTTAACGTTTCTAAACAAAGTATTATGCCAAATTAAGCTGGCGTAATTAAGCTTTTCTGTAATACTCCTAGAGGTTGCAGCTTTAAACTTGGCTTAATTTGAAGCTTTTGCCTACGATTTTAAGTTTTTGGACTTTTGAAGCTTTGCTAAGATTAAAGATAATGCCTAAGCTTTTATTAAAATTTTGAGACTGTATTGCAGCTTTATGCTTTGAAAGATTAAAGCTTTTGTTAAGACTTTTATTTAAGTTTTAAGACTTTTTAGTTTCCATTAGTCTATTTATTAAATTTGATAGACTTTTGTAAAGCTAAATTTTGTTAGTAAAATTCTGTAAAGCTTTAAGCTCTTTATTAAATTTACAAATATAAATTTTTATCGTTTTATGCCACCATGCTTGTTTGGTTTATAATTTTAATTTCGGAAGAAAAATAAAATTAGATTTCCCTTAAAAAGAAATTACAAAACGCTTAACGATTAATATTTCTCCGAAGTTTAAACCATTTTGGTTTACGATAGCAAAACAAATAAAAGCTTTGGAAATGGTTTTATACTTAAAAAATTTCTTAAAATATACTGAATAATTTTTTGGTGTGTTGTCATTTGTAAAACAAAAAAAGTAAAAGGTTAAAAACAACAAAAAATAAGTTTCTTAAATAACAATGAAAAGGAATTGTGATCCATTTTTGCCCATTTATATACACACACACTTATATCCGGTTTATGCAAGCATGTATTGTTTTAAATGTAGCTGTAGTTAAGGATATCAAATTCAGTATTTTCCTTATTTATAAATATTATGTTTTTTTTCTCTGTTGTGTAAATATTCCTTTTGTTCATATTTGTATTGGAAAATTACATTTGCATAGACCTTCTTAAACTGCCCTTTACTGCCTCGCCCCCCCAAAAAAGGCCTTACAATTGAATGATATTTAGTTCATAAAAAAACCAAACAAAACGGATGTATATCTTGCTCTCCACAGACTTAAAAGTCAAGAAAGTCAAATGTTTTTTATCATTAAATGAAAAATAATCCTTAATGTTTGATGATGCTCCTTTTTTTTGTTGTTAACTATTAAGGGATATAAGGGTTTGATATGGAGTAGGGAATTTTTTTTTCTTAAACTATGTACCGGACATTTTCAATGAGCAATAAACAGTTTTGTTTTTGTTTAAAATTTAAATTGTTCGGTATTGTCTTCCAAATAGGCCCAAAACTTTTACTTTAGTAGATTTTAGATTTGGTTTTTTTTTTTTTTTTGAAGATAAACAAAGTTCTAGATTTTTGCATTTTGTTTTTGTTGACAAAAAATTTTATGTAAATATATATTTTTTTGTTTTATTGTATTATTTTCTTGAATTGCATGAATTATATGGTAAAATTAAATGATAATTTTTTTCCTTTGTAAATATTTTATTTAAGTCTTTTTTTTTTGTTTTCAAAATTACCATTAAAAATATTTATAGGTTTTGCACTTCATTACTTTTTTTTAACAAGCTATGGAAAATTTGTTTTAAATGTAATTTTCATTTACATTATGATTGAGTTTTGAAATAAAAGTATAAATAAAATTTTTAATTGGTAATGACTCGCATTTGTAACCATTTATCTATTAATAATCTTTTGTATGACTACTACATAACGTTCTGATTACATAGAAGTACTTCAACAATGTCTTATTAATAATATATAGAAGCTTTACGTCGATTGACCCTTTCTTTTAAGAGTCTTTGTTTAATTTCCTTATTTATTGCTAAAAAAAACTGTTACCTACCATACGTACTTTTTATGATTTAAAAAAAATTTGTTAAGAAATCCATTGAACCAAAACATGATAAATTTTTAATTGTTTTTTACTGCACAAATATTTTTTTAATGTTAAACTTTGCAATTTTCGCGAATTCTCTAAGAACTTGTTGTATACATCAAACATGAAGCATACTTTCAGGAAGATTTTATAAATTACTCTTAATTTAAAGGGAGATGAATATTATGAATAATAAAACACACACAGCCAACCAAATGTGATAAAAAAAATTATTATTTTAAATTTTCTAACAAATTAACAAATAAATTTTCTCTTTTAACTCACTTAATAAGAAATAAAACTTTCATTAACACAAAAAGGAAAAACATTTAAATGTTTTTACAAATTAAATGAAGATTAACAAATTAAAGACTTTATAAACTTTGTTTTATTGTCCTTCTATGCTCATTTAAAATTAACAGACATTAGACTCAAAATAATGACATTTTAATATAAATTTAAATAAATTTGACGTAAAATACTTGTTTAAATGCCATAAAAATAACAAAAAACAAATATCAGACACACGCACACACACATACACACACAATAAACCAACAATCAACTACAACAAGACAAAAAGTTCAACGAAAAAAAAGGAACTTAAATATTATCAACATGAATAACGATGTAGATATGTATGAATGTATTTATGCACGTACAAGTGGAAAATATTATGACATGATACTTCTACATTTTCATGTTGTTGTTGTTGTTCTGGTTCTTCAGAAACAGCTTACATTCGCATCACTGACACACGCTTCAAATATTTCCAACAACAATTCATATTATTGTGAAGGATAAAAGAAAAACAACAAAAATATAGAGAAAAAGTTGTTGAACTGTTTGTTTCAAACTCACTTAACAAATACGTCAGGCATATGTTTTTTGTATAAAACTCTCGCTCCTTTAGTCTCGAACTGTTCTTTTGTCGTGTGACAAACAGTCAGCATCAGTTTCAACAACAACAACAAAAAGTTAAGAAAGAACTTACTCAACTTTACAGTAGAATGAATGAAGAAAAGCCAGTCACACAATTATAATGACATGACAAGGGTTAAAAGTTTTTCTCTGTTTAAGAAACATAAACCATTTAGCTAAGTCTCCTCTAACACACATACACCCACATACTTGAATACCTAAATAAATACCTATACACTTCTTAACACTTTTGCACCTTTTTGTTTTTTGTGCAGAGTGTGGGTATAAAAATATCCTGTTGTTATTTCATTTGAAAAATCCTTAAATTAATATGAGTCTTTTCAAAATTTTTAATTCTTTTATTTTTTTTAAACATAAAGGTAAATTTGTCAGTTATTTTATTTTAAATATCAAACGCATTAAATGTCATTTTAAGGTAGACTTAAGGATTTGCTTTAATTGTCCTTTTTTAGCATTTGATTAAGATACATTATTTTATTTTATTGTACTAAAATGCCAGGGGTGTTACTAAGACACAAATATCTTTAAACTTGTTCTTACATTATTATATAAAATTTATAATTTATTTAAAACTTAAGCATACTTTAAGGGACAATCAATTGATAAGTATTAGGAGGGCTTAAATTTAAGTCTTTAAATGTATATTGATGTTTTTGTTTTAAACTATTTTTAAATAAATTTAATTTCTTTTAATAGTTTAAAATGTTTAAAAACTGATTTTTACTTAAAATTTTTAGTTTAAGTTATTAAAGGATTATGTTTTTCTATGATTTTTTTTATTTCATTTACTTTTTATTTTACTAATAGAAACTCTTATGAAGTTCGTTTGATTTCGTTGAGTTCAAAGCAGCGAATCAATCACACAGAGTTAGTGGAAAGACCCCTCAATGGCAAAAAAAACTAGACAATAAACTAAACGCTTCAATGAATCAAACTAGTCCTTAGAATAGAAAATATTCTCCTGTCTAGTCCATAGACTTTACCAAAGGCCAACCCATAACACTTGTTAATAGATTGGATAACAGACTCTCCATTGAACAGTCCAGTCTATATAATAGTCCATAGTCTATTACAGTTCATAGACAAGTACATAGTTTAGTCCGTAGTCTAGTCCTTAGTCTAGCCCGTAGTCTAGTCCATAGTCTAATCCATTATCTAGTCTGTAGTCTAGTCCGTAGTCCATAGATTAGTGTATAGACTTTTTAATTGACCAGATAATAGACTAGTCCATAGACTGAACCTGAGACTAGAACATAAATTATTCCACACACTAGTCCATAGTCTAGGACATAATCAAGTCAATACACTAAGTTCACAAGTTCATTGGATAGACTGGTCTATAGACTATACCATAGACTGGACTATAGGGTAATTTATATACTAATCAATAGACTAGTTTTATAACTAGCTAATAGAATTACTTATAGACTACAAAATACCTGATTCAAGTACGCTTCGGTTAAGTACAAAATACTTAAAAAAGTCGAAAAGTCAACTATTTTGTTCCAAAAAGGTCAATAACTCGACTATCGTCTATGAAAAAAGTCCAAAAGTCGACTTTGTAAATAAAAGTCGGAAAAATAGTAGAAAAAAGTCAAAAATAGTCGAAAATTGTAAAAAAGTGGAAGAAAATGTCACAAAGTCTATAATAGTCGGAAAAACTCGAAAAAAGTAAAAAAATAGTCGAAAGTAAAAAAGTCGACTTTTTAACTATGTAAATGAAAAAAGTTGAAAGATCGACTTTGCATAAAATGCAAAAAATCGAAAAGTCGACTTTTAATTAACTTTTCGTTTCAACTATAGAAAACCTAATTCTTAACTGAGTGAGAATTATATGACAGAATACGAATGAATGTATATTTAGATAAATCATTTAATAACATTAACATAAGTAAAATAGACTCTTATATTCAGTTAAATAAATTTTGCTTACGATTCGTTTAATAAATCCCGATATACGATAAGGTCTGTACACTAGTCTAAAGACTAGACCATAGGCATAGAAAAGTCCATTTTTCCTTTATATTTATGTATTTCTGCAGACTGTTTCTATTCGAAAAATTTATTGACATCAAGTATGTTAATATTGTACTTTAGCAATTAAAAGTCCATTTTTTATTCTTATTATTTTTTCCACAAATAATGCTAAACTGTGATATGGTAAAGTAGTTAAATACAAGTATAATCATTTGTTATTACGATTATACAATAATATTGTTTTCAACAACAAAAAACTGTTTTTTAATTCCTTTCTTATACAAACATTTAATTCTTTGTATGTCTAATGAAATGTTTTTATTTTGCTCTTTAATTTATTTTCTTTGCCATTATACTTACAACATTTTGCATAAACATTTCAGAATTCTATGTTTAGCACTAATTTGTCTTGGGCTATGCTTATCGTTGTTCTGTAAACACAACTTTAGTCTGATGCCAAACAATCAGAAAGGTAGACAGACAGACAGACAGACAGACAGACATAAAGACAGGCAGTAGAAGGAAGGGGCTACGAAACAGACAGATAACAATAGAAGTGCTAGACGTAAAGTTATACAAACATATGCTAAGAAAAAAAAATACATTCATAAAAGCTTGAAAATGTGTAGGATAAATGGTGTTTTCCTTTGAAAATGATGACGCCAACAACAAAAGAGCTTAAATTACTTGATATATGAGTTGCTGTTGTTGCTGCTGCTGCTATAGTAGTAATGTTTTTATACAACAACGAGAAACAAACGTATGTTGTTTTGCGTGTGTGCAAGTGTAAATGTGTTAAGAAGTCGTTTTATTTTTGTTTGTGTTAGTTACCAGTATCAGCTTGTTGGTGTGCGTGCATATCCGTTTCCTTAAACGTTTATCTAAGATCAGTGTTACGTGTGCGCGTTACTTTACAACTACTACTACTTTAACATAAATATAACTCATGCTCTTGTATTGTTTATTTCTTTGTTACTTGTTGTAGGTGTTGATATGTTGTTTTTGTTGTAATTTAGGTCTGTTTAAGCTTAACATTTGTTTTTTTTTTCTTATTTTATTTTTTCATACCATTCATGTGTGCCCAAGTGACGAAATGTTTTACACCAAAAGGACAAAAAAAACACAATTTCGTTTGCACTCTAACACACCTGTATTCATCAGACCTGTTTAACATCCTGATAACAACAAAATTTCTTTACATTCTATTCCTGCTAGTTCTTAGTCTAGGTTTTTCACATCCTGTCATTCATTGTTGCTGCTGATATAATATTGTTAATGTATTTGTTGTTACTACCAGGTAAGGAAAAGGTTTTCAATTTTTTTCTGTTGCGTTTTATGCGAAAGTTTTTTCTTCTTCCTTTTCCTTGAAAAGTTTGTTGACTTGACAAGGTGAAAAATTGCATTACTTACTGTAATCAGTCAATACTGTGACTAAGTATTACAGGGGATGTAGAACTTTTTCCAATTTCATTGTTACTCTAATATCAAATATAAATTCTAAATAAATGAAAAAATCTTAGTTTAGAATTTTAGTTTTTTTAGATATTTTGAAAAATTTTATCCCATTTGATATCCTGTGGTGAGAATGATTAATTAAAAAAAAATAATTATATTTAAATCACATGATCATTTAATATTTTGTATAAAAACTTTTTGTTTGTCAACTTTTGACACCTTTTTAAACCCTATATAGTATTATGTGTTTGTACCATCCAAAAATATTGGTCCTTCATCCACATTAATGTCCGTCTGTATGTGTGTGTCCAGCCAGGTTTTGTGCGCGCGCGGGTCGCAGTTTTCAAAGTAATTTGAAGAAATTAGGAATATAATTGAAGCCTATTGAAAACAGATATTTCATTTCTCTTATTTCGCCAAGCCCTCCTTCAATCCTTCTCCCTGAATCGGGTTTTTGAAATATTTTTCTAAAATTAACAATTAATAATTGGCAAAAGTTTGACTCCTATGTTAAAAATCACTTAAGGGTTAATTTTAATTTAAATTAATTTTTCAAGCCACAAAGTATACTACAGTTTTTAATTTTAATAAATAAAAGAATTCTGAGAATATTCCCGAAAATATTATAATCAAAGTTTCTATAATTTTTTAATGATTTCTTTTGACTCTAAAGCCATTAAGGGTTAATATTGGTTAAAATTAAATTTGATTATAATTCACTAAATATTTTTCTAATTTTTTTTTAAAGTTCTCTCGGCTTTATCTAAAAAGTTACAATTGTAACAGGTTTAATTAGGACTAAAGGTTTAATTTTAACTAATAATAGTCATAAATTATAGAATTATCATCTATTATTGTATTTTTTGTTAAAGCCTTAAAGTACACTACAGTTTTTAACTGAAAAATGCGAATTCTAAGAATATTCCCGAATTTTTAATATGCAATATTTTTATATTTTAAAAAAAAGTATTTTTTAATTAGATTAGGTTTTAATCTTAAAACTAATCATGTTCTTAATACACATTGAAACGATTGGACTCTTTTTTTAACTTTTCGTCTATTACAATAATTTCTATACTAATTTTCTAGAAATTCTCGTAAGACTACTCTGTCTACGCAAGTTTTCAACTTAACACAATATGCCTGTATAATATATCACCAACCTTAACCATAGTTACTAAAATTGATGTATGAACACAATGACTGAAACTTTAATTTAACATTAAGCACTCTACTAAGGATTACAACAATGTAGCAAGCAAAAAAAAATAAATATAAAACAACAAGGATAAGAGCCGTCTACTCAACTACATTGTGGTGAATACATGAGAGTATGAGTTACAGTATCATCAACAATGAAATCAACGTAATTTTCCCTAACCAGCCCCTCTCACCTTTAGCTACTATCCCATATATCACTACTCTTAAACTTATTGTCATCGACATACTCATCAACTTCATCGTTATTCTCATCCACTACTTCAACTTTATTGTCATTGTTAGTAACTTGAGAGTACAACACAACACAACGCCCACAACCACACTCATTTAGGGAGTTGTAAATAAGTAACAGTAGTAGTAGCAGTAGTTGCTGCTGCTATGGTTGTTGTTATATATTAGTGTTAGCCATGTCACTAGATTTATAAGGATGCACTTGTAAAATTGCAACAAAAACTCATCATATTAATGAAATTGTTTCAATGTCACGTTTCAGGAAGTCTTCAGCTTCAACTACACTTTACTAATACTACTATAAGGTGTCTGTCTATAAATTTTCTTAAAGGAATGAAAAAAAAATGAAATAATATTACACCTTGCACTTGCTCGAACACGTTTGCTACTTATAGTTAGTACACATGTATTTGTTTAGTAAATTTACCATATGTAGTTATAATACCCAGCGTGTTAAATTAAAATTTATCATCATATTCTTATATGTATATAGTTTTTGCTTGTGTAGTTGTTGTTGTTGTTTTAGTAAGTGCTTTTGTCTTAATGTACTTATTCCTTAATGATTATCATCCATGCATCATTTTTGTTATTTTTGGTTTTAACTATTCCGTTAGAAATTTTCCCTTATGTTAATATTTTGTTAATGAAATTGTTTGAATATTTTTGCAACAAGAAGAAATTACATTCTATTACAAAATTTTAATTGAAAAAATTGTGTAGAAATAATGTTTGAAAATTATCTCCTAAAATGGATGCCTTAAGCTTTAGATTTGAATGTTGTTTAAGTATGATTTAAGTTTAAAAATAGAAATACAAATATTCAAGAATATTCCAAAAACTCGTTTTCTATTTTTAATTAAAAAGTTGTAGCATACTTCAAGGCTTTTAAAATAGTACTTAAACATACACTTATTTACTTTACACCAGTAAAGTGGGGTAGAGTATTATACATTTATACTGATATTTAGAATATTTAGAAATTAAGTCCGTTCATCCGTCTGTCTATCCTTCGTCCGTCAATGTAAATCTTAAAATCAAGCTAAAGATTAAAATATTGTAGATAATTTGGCACATGTTACACAGAAACAAACAAACCTTTTTTGATTATGGTTACAAATAAATAAATTATTTTATAATACAACCGGAACCAATATGGATTTGGAGCTCATAATAATGTTAGTAAGTAATAGTTTCCAAAAGATGTTTTAGCAAAAAAGTCAAATTATGCAGCATTTCATTGCATATTCAAGAAAACTTAAAAAAATCTTTCTACAATAGATTATTCCAAGAACTTGCTTAACAAACTACTAATGGAAAATATAAAGCATAGTTTAAGGCGTTCAAGTTAATAATTGCCAAGCCTTTTACTAAATATTTCTAAAGAAAACTAACAAATTGTTTTACTAAAAATCTCGAGAATATTCCAAGAATTTATTTAAAAAATTTGTAATATTTACAAACTATCAGTAGAAAATTAAAAGCATAGTTATAGGCATTAATAATTGCCAAGGATTTTAATCTCTATTTAAAAAAAATTGTTTCCAAAAAAATCTTCAGAATATTCCAAGAGCTTGTTTAAAAAATGTGTAGAATTTACAAACTATAAATGGAAAATTTAAAGCATAATTGAAGGCGTTATAGTTATAATTACCAATCCTTTCACTAAATATTTCTTAAAAAAATAAAATTGAAATTAAATCGTTTTACAAAAAATCTCCAGAATATTCCAAGAACTTATTTTAAAAAATATGTTATAAATACAAACAATACGTGTAAGAAGTAAAGCTTCAATATAAGTCGATTTCTGGCATTTTATTAATTATAGAAATCAAACGAGAAAAAAAATCTCAAGAATAGTCCATGAGCCTGTTTAACAAATATTTGTATATTAAAAAAGTAAAGCATAATTTAAGGCTTCAAACAAATGACAAATAAAACAAGGTTTTCTTTTTTGTTTTTTTAATTAACTTTATGTAATTGAATAGTAATGATTATTCATTCATTTATACAAAATTAAAATTATAATCATGATTATGGCAGCAACTTACTCATATGTTTTCTTTTACAACTCTTTTTCCAAATCAGCAATCTTTATTGTTATTAATTCCTTTCTTAATAATGTACGAAATTCATATCTTTATATCTAATTAAAATGTTGCATTAAAAGCAAATTATAGCAAAAAACATCAGACTTAACTTTTTTTTCAAATAAAATAACATACTTGCATATTATTGAAGTGTAGTTTTATTTTTTCATAACTTATGGACTTACTTAATTATCCTGAAAGGTATTTATGAAATGCACAAACTTAAAAAAAACAGTTGTTTTGTTATTTCATACTATTCTCTCATCCTTTAACATCTTTTGTTACTTTTAATAACATTTCTGCTTGAGTATTCTTCTATTTCAGTGAAAACTCATCTACTGGAGTATTTGCCATAACGTAAGTTACAACAAACTTCAACTTCATTAATATTCCAATCAAATTAAAAGGGTTTCTTTTCTCTAACTACTTTTCTGTACGTTGTGGTTTGACTTAGTTCTAAATAGCAAAAAAATAAAAACGTTACTTTTTTTTTGGGGAAAATAATTTAAAGCTTGAAAATATGAATGTGCAATGATTGAAAATTCATATATAAATGAACTGTGTATACTGTGATTTTACTAATATTTTTACAAATACCATTAGATAAGAAATATTTGACAAAAATAATATGAATTTTTTAAATTAGGGGAGAGAAAGAGATAGAGAAATAGGAAACGTTAGCGATTGTACAATAATAATTTTGTTGTTGCAAGGAGGGGGGGGGTTGTCGAGAAAACTGTTACTGATTAGGTGGCATTTTAGCACCCAAAACTATTAACCCTACCACAGCTAAAACTATATAAGTTAAAGAGTGTAAACTTTATTAAGTGTTTTTTAATTCAAAATTCACTTTTGCAAATATAACGTAGCATAACATGAGGCTGTTTAAAAAGAAAACTATTTTCAAAAGGTAACTATTGTGATTTTTCTTAAAATGTATTGAAATTTTCCAAATAATTGTCATTTTTATTTGATTAAAAAACCTTTACTTTCTAAAATAAGTATTAAAATATTTAGTTAAAAATTTTCAGCATACATTAAGGCATTTATAAAAAAATAAAAAGTCTTGCCTAACATAAAGCTTGATAAAAACAAAGTTTAAACTTTTTGTAATAGGAAAATGAAATATCCAAATAATACTTCCTTTGTATGTCATTCCAAATTTGTTATATCTCAAATTATTTCCAAAAACTCATTGCTAAAAAAAGTGTAGCATACAGTTAGGCATTTTTTAAAAATCAATTTTTAAGCAAAATTTAATTGTTTTACAATTTTCACATTAACACCTCCATTTTTAACCGCCTGTTACTAATCATTCCTTTACAAGAATGTCATTTAATTCGTATGTTTTGTTATTTTAACAATTTTCTCTTTATTTTTTTTTTATTTTGTTCAAATGATTATTTTGTTGCTGTTTTATTTTAATTTTATTTTATACTCTGCATTTCAATAGAATTGCAGTTGATTTAATATATAGATGGAAGATAGTCAGACGACTCGTAATAATAAAGTTCATTATAGATGGTTGACTGGATGAATGAATGAATGGTTCATGGTTGGGATAATGAATGAATGTTTTGAGAAGCCAGAGTAAAGGAAAATGAAATAAAATGATAAAAGTTATAATAGTTTGGTTTGCTTGTTTCATTTAAATGTTATTAAAATGATGTTAGTTCATTACAATATTTGTTTTACTTTTTTGTTTTTTGTTTAAAAGTGAAAAATGTGACAAATATTTATTGAAACAATTTTGCAAACGTTTATATGGAAATAAATTTAAAAAAAATTTTTGAAAGGTATTCTTGTCTCTAATTTTTGTAATATTTTCATCTAATGGAAATCTATATTTTGGAAAATTTTGTTAGATAAAATTTCAACAAAAACAAGAATTGTTCTCTTCAGTTTGCTGATGTCATTATTTCAAAATTTGTATGGTTCTTACGGGGATCAGTGTTACGCTAGTTGCCTTGACTATATTTAACTTAACTTTTGAAAATTTTGTTAGAAAATCATTTAACAAATCATTGTTTCAAAATTTGTAAGGTTCTTACAGGATTCAGCCTTATAAGAGAACAGACTACTCTATCTTAGTAGAGCTGTTTTCCATGATCTGGACTGTCTCAGAGAGAGGTCACTAATAAACATGATCGGTTTTATTAAAAATACCGGCTGGTTTTCACGGAGACCTCAAGTCATTCTCTCAGCATAATGGTATGGCGATTGTAAGGGGAAACACAAAGGGTCACAAGGCCTCCCAGTGAACTCGCAAATCAGCGAGCACCCCACGTAATCTAAACCTACAGGAATCTGTAAGAAAAATTCAAAGTTGTACTATTCTTACAATACTTTACTCGCTTTACTTAATTGTCTATGTTTTTGCTTTGGCGTTTCTTTTATTTTATTCTTCAACTCTTTACAAAACAATATTTGTAATTTAATTGATTTTTAGTCTTGTCTATATTTTATGTTATAAATACATAAACATATATGTATATAGCTAAAATGTAAATGTGTATGTTTTTATTATTGCATTGTCCTTTTCTTAACATTTAACAGAGAATAGGAAAAAACCAAACGATTTATTATAGTTAAAACAGTCGTTTCTCCTGATCTAGTTTCCTGTTGATGCTATAAATTTGCGTTTCCGTTCTATGTTTCCCATACAAGTTTTCCGTTACTTGCTGGTTGGACAACATATACCACTACCTACACATAATAGCAAAGATAAATTTTATGTACTTGTGTATTTAGAATATATATATATACAATTGAATAAAATTCAATTGAATTGAATTAATAGAATATGAAATGAACATACAACATTTTGCCACTAAGATATCTAACAACTTTTTTCTATATGCTCATATAACGTTTGAAAAACTTACTCCCTCCGCCTGCCCTGTTTGTGTGGTATGGATAATAGACGACCATTCTTTTATTTATATTTTATACAATTCATCTATTGTTACCTGAAGTATAAATATTAAGTGAAGTGGAATTTGACTTGTTTGAATATTTATAGAAATTCATATAGAGATACAGACATAGAGACAATCAAGTCCTTATTTAGTCCTGCTGTCTTGTTTGGTCTGTTTGCAAATTTTCTTTTAACACTGGTGACTGGTTCTTTGCTAGTCATCTGGATTAAAACTTGGCATGTGACTTTTGATCGGTAATTGTTTTTTAGTTGCTACTGTCTTTGTCCTTTTGCTACTAACGTGTTATTTAAATTAATGTTTTTATTGTTTGTCTTTTTGTTTTTTCTTATAGAAGATAATATGTAAGGAATGCTGGGAATAGTCTTTTAATTTAAATGGTTTTAATAAACAATGTCAATTTATTGAAATTCCATTTACTTTTTTCTATTCATAAAATATCTAAAACAATTATTAAATGGATTTTTAATTCGATTAGTTTAAAGATTTTTGTTGATCAAAGAATTATTGAAAAAAAATTTTTCATTCTTAAATTGTCCCCTTATAGTATGCTACTATTTTTCGCATTTAGTAATTCAGTTGATTCGAGTTAATTTTTGAAAAATGTTTATTCAGGTCATTTACTATTCTATAGATTAGTCCATTGACTATTCTATAGACTAGTCCATTGACTATTCTATAGACGAGTCTATTGTATATTCTATAGACTAGTCTATTGAATATTCTATAGACTATTGAATATTCTATAGACTAGTCTATTGAATATTCTATAGACTAGTCTATCGAATATTCTATAGACTAGTCTATTGAATATTCTATAGACTAGTCTATGACTATTTTATAGACTAGTCTATTTACTATTCTAAAGACTAGTCTATTGACTATTCTATAGACTTGTCTATTGACTATTCTATTGACTAGTCTTCTAACTATTTATAGACTAGTCTATTTACCATTTTAAAGACTAGTCTATTGACTATTCTATAGACTAGTCCATTGACTATTCTATAGACTAGTCCATTGACTATTCTATGGACTAGTCCATTGACTATTCTATGGACTAGTCCATTGACTATTCTATGGACTAGTCCATTGACTATTCTATGGACTAGTCCATTGACTATTCTATGGACTAGTCCATTGACTATTCTATGGACTAGTCCATTGACTATTCTATGGACTAGTCCATTGACTATTCTATAGACTGGTCTATTGACTATTCTATAGACTAGTCCATTGACTATTCTATAGACTAGTCTATTGCCTATTCTATAGACTAGTCTATTGACTATTCTATAGACTAGTTAATTGACTATTCTATGGACTAGTCCATTGACTATTCTATGGACTAGTCCATTGACTATTCTATGGACTAGTCCATTGACTATTCTATAGACTGGTCTATTGACTATTCTATAGACTAGTCCATTGACTATTCTATAGACTAGTCTATTTACTATTCTATAGACTAGTCTATTGACTATTCTATAGACTAGTCCGTTGAGTATTCTATACTCTATTAACTATTTTATAGACTAGTTTATTGACTATTCTGGAAATTAGTTTACTGACTATTCTATACACTAGTCTACTGGCTATTTTATACACTAGTCCATTTACTGTTTTATATACTGTGCTACGGACTAGTCGATTGACTAGTCTACAGACAGGTTTTTTGACTATTCAATGAACTAGTCTGTGAAATAATTTATCGACTAGTCTATGGACTATAGACAACTCTATTGACTGGCCTTTGCACTATTTATTATGGACTAGTCTATAGACTCACTTAGTCAATTAATTAGTCTATTAAATGTTTCTTGACAAATACATATTTACATATACATGTGTATATTTAAATATTTTATTCGTGTTCTTTTCGTTTATTTGTCAATTAAATAAATTTAATTTTAAATAAAACAAATTTATTTAAATACACCTGCCTATTGTAATCGTCAAATCACACACACACCTCACACTCATACCTAAGAAAATCACTATAAAAATAAATCATTTACATGCAAACACACAATCACAACAAAACTATCAAGACCCAAGACCACAAGTGTGTAAAACCACAACAAAACTCCTCTGCCGAACTTAAAGGATGTCTAAAGATTTTAATACACACTTGAGAGTTGAGACTTTATCGTTCGTTGGTCGTTAGCTACTGAATTGAAATGAACAACAAACAGCAACAACAAGAACAGCATAAGATATTTGAACAATAAAATAAATGTTTTTCAAACATGAGGGTGGTGTTGTTGTTGTTGTTTTTTTTTTTTTTTGAGACATTTTATTTTGTTGGTGTATATTTAATATCAGCAACAAAAACAACAATACAAATTGTAAATACATATGCATGTATGAGTTTTAAGTCTAATAAACCACAAAACTAAATTCTGTTTGGTTGGCCACAACTGCAAATGACACAGGTTTAAATTACATACGCACGAGTAAAAGTGGTGCTAAAACTGTTACTTCAACAACTACTGTTTCGAAATGTTTATCTTGTTGTTTTGTTTTAGGGGTAGGTAGATAGGTAGGGGTATTCATTAGGTATAAGGTTAAACAAAAGTTATTTTGAAGTTTAGATAAAAGAATTGGAGGGATTGGTTATGAAATGCCTTTAGCTATAGTCCTTTTGAGTGTTTGTTTTATGTTTTTTATGATATAACAATTTTGCTTTGTTTGCTAGTTGTACTATTTTTGGACTTTAATGTTAATTTTTAAGTTTTTGAACAAAATAACATTTGTTGTAAATTTAACAATATTTTAGTATTTTCAAGAAAATTTGTAATTAATAATTTTTTATAAATGTTATTTATATATTATATAAAAACACCACGGAATACAATATTAATATAATACTTTTTTATATTAATATTTTTCGCTTTATCTTCTTTTCAAAGGCTGTTAAGGTTTTTCTTGTGTCCTTCAAGGAAATATCAAACCTGTCTTTCTCTTAAGTTATTTCTCTTAAGTGCCGCCATTACCCTTACAGTCTGTTTTTATTGTTGTTATTAATGTTCTTTTCTTTAAACAATCGTTTTCTCCTAGAAAGGGTTAAAGACACCGCCACCAAGTCCTTTAACCATAACTGTCTGGCTAATGCTCTTTTCATTACAACTTTAACACGTTTTGCATGTCTAGGCAAAATTTTTCCATCATTTTGTGCTTATAAATATACAATTTGTATGTAATGTTTGTTTAATAAAAAAATTTATTATAAAATATTTTCTGGCTTAAAAATAAAAAAATTAATTAATTGATTATAGGCACGTTTTTCTCCAAATATGACTAAATACTCCTGCTTCATCATTTCAATTATTGAAGAAAATTAGGAACAGGACAAGGTTGAGAAATACTATACTATAGCATTTTTCCATACATTTATCGACATTGGCTAGTTTTCAGAATAGTTTTGTAAATAGTCTAGACCATAGGGTAATAAATTGGCTAATAGTTCAATCAGTAGACTAGTCAATAGCGTTCTTTATATATTAGTGATTAGTGCATATACTAGTCAATGGAATAGTAGACACAAGAAGTCAATAGATTCGTATATACACCGGTCCAATTGACTAGTCAATATATATTTTAATAGAATAGTCTAAACAATAGACTAGTTAATAGGCTAATAGATTACTGAAAGCTGTAGTTAATAAGCTACTTTAAAGACTTTGAATTGTAAAATTGTAAATTGACAAGACTATAGAATAGATAACAGACAAGTCTTTAGAATAGTCAGTAGATTAGTCTATAGAATAGTCAGTAGACTAGTTTATAGAATAGACTGGTCTATAGGGTAGACAGTAGACTATTCTAATAGTCAATAGACTAGTCTATAGAATAGTCAATAGACTAGTCTATAGAATAGTCAATAGACTAGTCTATAGAATAGTCAATAGACTAGTCTATAGAATAGTCAATAG
>NC_060952.1:7836370-7866405 GCF_022045245.1 Lucilia cuprina | reverse complement strand
GACTAGACTATAGACTAGACTATAGACTAGACTATAAACTAGACTATAGACTAGACTATAGACTAGACTATAGACTAAACTATAGACTAGACTATAGACTAGACTATAAATTAGACTATAGACTAGACTATAGACTAGACTATAGACTAGACTATAGACTAGACTATAGCCTAGACTATAGACTAGACTATAGACTAGACTACAGACTAGACTATTGACTAGACTATACACTAGTGCACTACATAATAGAATATAAACTGAGTACACTATAAACTGGACTAAAGACTAGATTAGGCTATAAACTAGACAATAGACTAGTCTAGTAGAGTCTATAGGTTACACTATTGA
The DNA here is from genome assembly GCF_022045245.1 of Lucilia cuprina. Classification (NCBI taxonomy): domain Eukaryota; kingdom Metazoa; phylum Arthropoda; class Insecta; order Diptera; family Calliphoridae; genus Lucilia; species Lucilia cuprina. Next base: position 7,866,057 of record NC_060952.1, on the reverse strand, counting down.
CTAGACTATAGACTAAATTATAGACTAGACTATTGACTAGGCTATAGACTAGAGTATATACTAGCTATTGTCTATTTTTTTTTTTTTTTAAATTAGAAAAATATAAAAAATTTATACTAAAAAATTATTGGTAATTTTTGCATATTTTGTTTTAAAACTACAAAATTTTTAATTTAGCTTGACAAAAACTTATCAAGCATTTTATATATATTTTTATAGATAATTTCCTCAATTGAAATTTTATGACTTTTTTCAATTTGTACATATTTAATGCTTTTGGGTGCTACTTATTTAACATCAAAACTCAGCTTCAAGCCGGCTTTATTTGTTCAAATATATAAAGTAAAAAAAAACAACAACAAAGCTGCCTTAAAAAAGAAATTAAGAACAGGCCAATAACATATAATACGATATTCTTGGCATAATTTTATAAAAAAAATTGTGCTACTAAAACAAAATTAACAATTAAAAAAAAACAAGAAAAAAAGTAAACAAAAAATTATAATTAATAACAATACAAGCTAAAAAAGTAAACAATAAAAAATACTCGAAAAAAGAAGAAAATATTTGGTTACACTTTTACTTATAAGCTTTAAAATACGAGCATTTATTTGGCGTCACAAAACCGAGTTAAAATTTGTAATTTTGAAAAAAAAACAAGTTTTACACAATTTGTTTTAGAAAAAAATTTAACACAAAAAAAATTCAAGTATAAATAATTTAAAATTTGTTTTAATATAGATGTATTTAACAAGATACTTTATAATAAACAATAACAATAAATAAGAAAGAAATATTCCGACAAAAACTACAACTTAACAAAAAAGTTTAGTGAATAATTAATAACTAAAAAGTGTTGAAAATCGTAAGTGAACAACAACAATAAACAAACAAACAAACAGAACAATGTCTTCATTATTATAGACTGTTAACAAAATTGCCCTTTACAGCTTGCTTGATTTATTTATCAGGCACAGTGGGCCTAAACACGCACAAAGCAACTACAATTAAAAGCACTGAAAGCACAATTAAGCACTTTAAATTTAAGTACAACAACACGATAAACTTCGTTAAATAAACGAACGAAAAAAAAAAATAACGCACAACGAAATTGAAATTATATAGAATTGAAATAAACTCAAAACTCGCCTCGATCTCTGTTCAATAAAGGAACTAAAAAGTTTAATATAAAATGTCTCGATCCAAATATCACACTATGTTATTACGTTTACTGTATAAACTATTAATATTTGTGGCCATAATACAGCAAAATTATGGTAATCCCACAGCCTCTAATATGCCCTCTTTGCCACCACCTTTTGAAATGGAATTATCCTCACCAGTGCCATTTACCACACGTAAACCAGAGATTTTAACGTCTGATCAGGAAAATGATAAAAATATAGAGATTTTAGCCGCACCCTTAGAAGAGAAAAATAGCAGTTCTACTACCACTACTACTCTAAAGACTATAGAAACGAATTTAAAGGATTTGAATAATTTGAAAGAGGAGCCAATAATTATTAAGGATAATAACAATAATCCTATTAATAACAATGATGATGATAAAAACAACAATAACAATAATGCTGATAATAATAGCAGTTATGATGATTATATAGAGACTGATCTTAACGTGGAAAAAACCACTCCAACTTCCATGGAACAACAGGATGATCCTGTCATTCCACCCACTACCATAACATTTAGTAATGTTGCAGCAGCTGGTATTTTAGGCAATTCCAATTCAAATATTGATGGTGTTGTTATGGGTGGCAGTGATGGTAATAATGGCGCTGGTACTGTAGTCAATTATAATGATGCCACTCCTCCCTATGCTGCAGTTGATAATAAATATGGTAAGATTTGTTAATTCATTTTTTTCTCATTTGGAGTTTGAAAAATTTCTAAGAATTTTATTAAATTTTTTATATTAATTTGCAAAATTAAATTTAAAAATATATTATATAAAAAATACTGAATTAAATTAAAACGTCATAAAAGATCTCGAATCAGGCATGGAAAATTTAGCATTTTAAATTTAATTTTTTTTAAAAACAATACTTTTTAAAACTACTACTTAATAAGTATGAGTTTCTATATTTATTGACCAGACTCTCTAAAGACTATGGATCAAGCCATGAAGTAGTTTTTGAAACAAACCAGTGAGCAGACTTAGATTAGTTACCAGGTTATAAAGTCTGTAAAGTAATCTATTGACTAATCTATGACCTGTTGATTACACAGGCCGTCAAATGTTTAACCCAAAGATATACTTTTTAAACAAGTGGTCAACGCTGGGTTTCAAAATATCGTGTCCTAAAATTTGGAAAAAAACAAATTTTGGCCAATTTCGGGACGTTATAATCTATAGACTAGTCTATTGACTAATCTACAGACTATTCTATAGACTAGTCTATTGACTAATCTACAGACTATTCTATAGACTAGTCTATTGGCTATTCTATTGACTATTCTATAGACTAGTCTATTGACTATTCTATAGACTAGTCTATTGACTATTCTATAGACTAGTCTATTGACTATTTTATAGACTAGTCTATTGACTATTCTATAGACTAGTCCGTTGAGTATTCTATACTCTATTAACTATTTTATAGACTAGTTTATTGACTATTCTGGAAATTAGTTTACTGACTATTCTATACACTAGTCTACTGGCTATTTTATACACTAGTCCATTTACTGTTTTATATACTGTGCTACGGACTAGTCGATTGACTAGTCTACAGACAGGTTTTTTGACTATTCAATGAACTAGTCTGTGAAATAATTTATCGACTAGTCTATGGACTATAGACAACTCTATTGACTGGCCTTTGCACTATTTATTATGGACTAGTCTATAGACTCACTTAGTCAATTAATTAGTCTATTAAATGTTTCTTGACAAATACATATTTACATATACATGTGTATATTTAAATATTTTATTCGTGTTCTTTTCGTTTATTTGTCAATTAAATAAATTTAATTTTAAATAAAACAAATTTATTTAAATACACCTGCCTATTGTAATCGTCAAATCACACACACACCTCACACTCATACCTAAGAAAATCACTATAAAAATAAATCATTTACATGCAAACACACAATCACAACAAAACTATCAAGACCCAAGACCACAAGTGTGTAAAACCACAACAAAACTCCTCTGCCGAACTTAAAGGATGTCTAAAGATTTTAATACACACTTGAGAGTTGAGACTTTATCGTTCGTTGGTCGTTAGCTACTGAATTGAAATGAACAACAAACAGCAACAACAAGAACAGCATAAGATATTTGAACAATAAAATAAATGTTTTTCAAACATGAGGGTGGTGTTGTTGTTGTTGTTTTTTTTTTTTTTTGAGACATTTTATTTTGTTGGTGTATATTTAATATCAGCAACAAAAACAACAATACAAATTGTAAATACATATGCATGTATGAGTTTTAAGTCTAATAAACCACAAAACTAAATTCTGTTTGGTTGGCCACAACTGCAAATGACACAGGTTTAAATTACATACGCACGAGTAAAAGTGGTGCTAAAACTGTTACTTCAACAACTACTGTTTCGAAATGTTTATCTTGTTGTTTTGTTTTAGGGGTAGGTAGATAGGTAGGGGTATTCATTAGGTATAAGGTTAAACAAAAGTTATTTTGAAGTTTAGATAAAAGAATTGGAGGGATTGGTTATGAAATGCCTTTAGCTATAGTCCTTTTGAGTGTTTGTTTTATGTTTTTTATGATATAACAATTTTGCTTTGTTTGCTAGTTGTACTATTTTTGGACTTTAATGTTAATTTTTAAGTTTTTGAACAAAATAACATTTGTTGTAAATTTAACAATATTTTAGTATTTTCAAGAAAATTTGTAATTAATAATTTTTTATAAATGTTATTTATATATTATATAAAAACACCACGGAATACAATATTAATATAATACTTTTTTATATTAATATTTTTCGCTTTATCTTCTTTTCAAAGGCTGTTAAGGTTTTTCTTGTGTCCTTCAAGGAAATATCAAACCTGTCTTTCTCTTAAGTTATTTCTCTTAAGTGCCGCCATTACCCTTACAGTCTGTTTTTATTGTTGTTATTAATGTTCTTTTCTTTAAACAATCGTTTTCTCCTAGAAAGGGTTAAAGACACCGCCACCAAGTCCTTTAACCATAACTGTCTGGCTAATGCTCTTTTCATTACAACTTTAACACGTTTTGCATGTCTAGGCAAAATTTTTCCATCATTTTGTGCTTATAAATATACAATTTGTATGTAATGTTTGTTTAATAAAAAAATTTATTATAAAATATTTTCTGGCTTAAAAATAAAAAAATTAATTAATTGATTATAGGCACGTTTTTCTCCAAATATGACTAAATACTCCTGCTTCATCATTTCAATTATTGAAGAAAATTAGGAACAGGACAAGGTTGAGAAATACTATACTATAGCATTTTTCCATACATTTATCGACATTGGCTAGTTTTCAGAATAGTTTTGTAAATAGTCTAGACCATAGGGTAATAAATTGGCTAATAGTTCAATCAGTAGACTAGTCAATAGCGTTCTTTATATATTAGTGATTAGTGCATATACTAGTCAATGGAATAGTAGACACAAGAAGTCAATAGATTCGTATATACACCGGTCCAATTGACTAGTCAATATATATTTTAATAGAATAGTCTAAACAATAGACTAGTTAATAGGCTAATAGATTACTGAAAGCTGTAGTTAATAAGCTACTTTAAAGACTTTGAATTGTAAAATTGTAAATTGACAAGACTATAGAATAGATAACAGACAAGTCTTTAGAATAGTCAGTAGATTAGTCTATAGAATAGTCAGTAGACTAGTTTATAGAATAGACTGGTCTATAGGGTAGACAGTAGACTATTCTAATAGTCAATAGACTAGTCTATAGAATAGTCAATAGACTAGTCTATAGAATAGTCAATAGACTAGTCTATAGAATAGTCAATAGACTAGTCTATAGAATAGTCAATAGACTAGTCTATAGAATAGTCAATAGACTAGTCTATAGAATAGTCAATAGACTAGTCTATAGAATAGTCAATAGACTAGTCTATAGAATAGTCAATAGACTAGTCTATAGAATAGTCAATAGACTAGTCTATAGAATAGTCAATAGACTAGTCTATAGAATAGTCAATAGACTAGTCTATAGAATAGTCAATAGACTAGTCTATAGAATAGTCAATAGACTAGTCTATAGAATAGTCAATAGACTAGTCTATAGAATAGTCAATAGACTAGTCTATAGAATAGTCAATAGACTAGTCTATAGAATAGTCAATTGACTAGTCTATAGAATATTCAATAGACTAGTCTATAGAATAGTCAATTGACTAGTCTATAGAATAGTCAATAGACTAGTCTATAGAATAGTCAATAGACTAGTCTATAGAATAGTCAATAGACTAGTCTATAGAATAGTCAATAGACTAGTCTATAGAATAGTCAATAGACTAGTCTATAGAATAGTCAATAGACTAGTCTATAGAATAGTCAATAGACTAGTCTTTAGAATAGTCAATAGACTAGTCTATAGAATAGTGAATAGACTAGTCTATAGAATAGTCAATAGACTAGTCTATAGAATAGTCAATAGACTAGTCTATAGAATAGTCAATAGACTAGTCTATAGAATAGTCAATAGACTAGTCTATAGACTAGTCTATAGACTAGTCTATAGACAAGTCTATAGAATAGTCAATAGACTAGTCTATAGACTAGTCAATAGACTAGTCTATAGACTAGTCTATAGAATAGTCAATAGACTAGTCTATAGAATAGTCAATAGACTATTCTATAGACTAGTCTATAGACTAGTCTATAGAATAGTCAATAGACTAGTCTATAGACTAGTCTATAGACTAGTCTATAGAATAGTCAATAGACTAGTCAATAGACTAGTCTATAGAATAGTCAATAGACTAGTCTATAGAATAGTCAATAGACTAGTCTATAGAATAGTCAGTAGACTAGTCTATAGAATAGTCAATAGACTAGTCTATAGAATAGTCAATAGACTAGTCTATAGAATAGTCAATAGACTAGTCTATAGAATAGTCAATAGACTAGTCTATAGAATAGTCAATAGACTAGTCTATAGAATAGTCAATAGACTAGTCTATAGAATAGTCAATAGACTAGTCTTTAAAATAGTCAATAGACTAGTCTATAGAATAGTCAATAGACTAGTCTTTAAAATAGTCAATAGACTAGTCTATAAAATAGTCAATAGACTAGTCTATAGAATAGTCAATAGACTAGTCTATAGAATAGTCAATAGACTAGTCTATAGAATAGTCAATAGAATAGCCAATAGACTAGTCTATAGAATAGTCTGTAGATTAGTCAATAGACTAGTCTATAGAATAGTCTGTAGATTAGTCAATAGACTAGTCTATAGATTATAACGTCCCGAAATTGGCCAAAATTTGTTTTTTTCCAAATTTTAGGACACGATATTTTGAAACCCAGCGTTGACCACTTGTTTAAAAAGTATATCTTTGGGTTAAACATTTGACGGCCTGTGTAATCAACAGGTCATAGATTAGTCAATAGATTACTTTACAGACTTTATAACCTGGTAACTAATCTAAGTCTGCTCACTGGTTTGTTTCAAAAACTACTTCATGGCTTGATCCATAGTCTTTAGAGAGTCTGGTCAATAAATATAGAAACTCATACTTATTAAGTAGTAGTTTTAAAAAGTATTGTTTTTAAAAAAAATTAAATTTAAAATGCTAAATTTTCCATGCCTGATTCGAGATCTTTTATGACGTTTTAATTTAATTCAGTATTTTTTATATAATATATTTTTAAATTTAATTTTGCAAATTAATATAAAAAATTTAATAAAATTCTTAGAAATTTTTCAAACTCCAAATGAGAAAAAAATGAATTAACAAATCTTACCATATTTATTATCAACTGCAGCATAGGGAGGAGTGGCATCATTATAATTGACTACAGTACCAGCGCCATTATTACCATCACTGCCACCCATAACAACACCATCAATATTTGAATTGGAATTGCCTAAAATACCAGCTGCTGCAACATTACTAAATGTTATGGTAGTGGGTGGAATGACAGGATCATCCTGTTGTTCCATGGAAGTTGGAGTGGTTTTTTCCACGTTAAGATCAGTCTCTATATAATCATCATAACTGCTATTATTATCAGCATTATTGTTATTGTTGTTTTTATCATCATCATTGTTATTAATAGGATTATTGTTATTATCCTTAATAATTATTGGCTCCTCTTTCAAATTATTCAAATCCTTTAAATTCGTTTCTATAGTCTTTAGAGTAGTAGTGGTAGTAGAACTGCTATTTTTCTCTTCTAAGGGTGCGGCTAAAATCTCTATATTTTTATCATTTTCCTGATCAGACGTTAAAATCTCTGGTTTACGTGTGGTAAATGGCACTGGTGAGGATAATTCCATTTCAAAAGGTGGTGGCAAAGAGGGCATATTAGAGGCTGTGGGATTACCATAATTTTGCTGTATTATGGCCACAAATATTAATAGTTTATACAGTAAACGTAATAACATAGTGTGATATTTGGATCGAGACATTTTATATTAAACTTTTTAGTTCCTTTATTGAACAGAGATCGAGGCGAGTTTTGAGTTTATTTCAATTCTATATAATTTCAATTTCGTTGTGCGTTATTTTTTTTTTTCGTTCGTTTATTTAACGAAGTTTATCGTGTTGTTGTACTTAAATTTAAAGTGCTTAATTGTGCTTTCAGTGCTTTTAATTGTAGTTGCTTTGTGCGTGTTTAGGCCCACTGTGCCTGATAAATAAATCAAGCAAGCTGTAAAGGGCAATTTTGTTAACAGTCTATAATAATGAAGACATTGTTCTGTTTGTTTGTTTGTTTATTGTTGTTGTTCACTTACGATTTTCAACACTTTTTAGTTATTAATTATTCACTAAACTTTTTTGTTAAGTTGTAGTTTTTGTCGGAATATTTCTTTCTTATTTATTGTTATTGTTTATTATAAAGTATCTTGTTAAATACATCTATATTAAAACAAATTTTAAATTATTTATACTTGAATTTTTTTTGTGTTAAATTTTTTTCTAAAACAAATTGTGTAAAACTTGTTTTTTTTTCAAAATTACAAATTTTAACTCGGTTTTGTGACGCCAAATAAATGCTCGTATTTTAAAGCTTATAAGTAAAAGTGTAACCAAATATTTTCTTCTTTTTTCGAGTATTTTTTATTGTTTACTTTTTTAGCTTGTATTGTTATTAATTATAATTTTTTGTTTACTTTTTTTCTTGTTTTTTTTTAATTGTTAATTTTGTTTTAGTAGCACAATTTTTTTTATAAAATTATGCCAAGAATATCGTATTATATGTTATTGGCCTGTTCTTAATTTCTTTTTTAAGGCAGCTTTGTTGTTGTTTTTTTTTACTTTATATATTTGAACAAATAAAGCCGGCTTGAAGCTGAGTTTTGATGTTAAATAAGTAGCACCCAAAAGCATTAAATATGTACAAATTGAAAAAAGTCATAAAATTTCAATTGAGGAAATTATCTATAAAAATATATATAAAATGCTTGATAAGTTTTTGTCAAGCTAAATTAAAAATTTTGTAGTTTTAAAACAAAATATGCAAAAATTACCAATAATTTTTTAGTATAAATTTTTTATATTTTTCTAATTTAAAAAAAAAAAAAAATAGACAATAGCTAGTATATACTCTAGTCTATAGCCTAGTCAATAGTCTAGTCTATAATTTAGTCTATAGTCTAGTCAATAGTGTAACCTATAGACTCTACTAGACTAGTCTATTGTCTAGTTTATAGCCTAATCTAGTCTTTAGTCCAGTTTATAGTGTACTCAGTTTATATTCTATTATGTAGTGCACTAGTGTATAGTCTAGTCAATAGTCTAGTCTGTAGTCTAGTCTATAGTCTAGTCTATAGTCTAGGCTATAGTCTAGTCTATAGTCTAGTCTATAGTCTAGTCTATAGTCTAGTCTATAGTCTAATTTATAGTCTAGTCTATAGTCTAGTCTATAGTTTAGTCTATAGTCTAGTCTATAGTCTAGTCTATAGTCTAGTTTATAGTCTAGTCTATAGTCTAGTCTATAGTCTAGTCTATAGTTTAGTCTACAGTCTAGTCTATAGTATAGTCTATAGTCTAGTCTATAGTCTAGTCTATAGTCTAGTCTATAGTCTAGTCTATAGTCTAGTCTATAGTCTAGTCTATAGTCTAGTCTATAGTCTAGTCTATAGTCTAGTCTATAGTCTAGTCTATAGTCTAGTCTATAGTCTAGTCTATAGTCTAGTCTATAGTCTAGTCTATAGTATAGTCTATAGTATAGTCTATAGTATAGTCTATAGTATAGTCTATAGTCTAGTCTATAGTCTAGTCTATAGTCTAGTCTATAGTCTAGTCTATAGTCTAGTCTATAGTCTAGTCTATAGTCTAGTCTATAGTCTAGTCTATAGTCTAGTCTATAGTCTAGTCTATAGTCTAGTCTATAGTCTAGTCTATAGTCTAGTCTATAGTCTAGTTTATAGTCTAGTTTATAGTCTAGTCTATAGTCTAGTCAATAGCCTAGTATATAGTCTAGTCTATACTCCAGTCTTAGTGTAGCCTATTATATAATCTAAGCTATAGTCTAGTCTATAGTCTTGTTTATAGTCTGGTCCACAGTCTAATCTAAAGTCTAGTCCATAGTCTATTCAAAAGTATTCTAAATCCTTATGGTAAACTTTTTTTTAAATTATTTTCATATAGTTTTTGGAGTTCTAATGAATGTTAAAATAATTCAATTTGTAAGTTTCCTATAAAGTTATTAATTTGTTATGAATTAATAATTATAAACAAATTAGTTTATTTGATGTTTAATTATTTACAATAATATTTCGATAAATATATCTTTATTATGGTGTTCTTAAACCAAGTACAAAATACTTGATTCAAGAACGGATCTGTAAAGTCTGAAAATCCTTACAATGTATTAATTGAAAAAACCTTCAGTTTGCTTTAAGTTTAGAGAAATGTATAGGGTTAAATTAATCGTAAAATGGGCTTAATTTGAGCTCCATTTATACTTGATTTGAGAATATTTCAGTCAAGATTTTTATTACTTTAATGTGTAATAAGTTACTCTACTAATGCCTTAATACATTAAAGTTCCATTATAAAATCTAAACATTTCCATCAAAATTCAATTATCCTTATATTTTACAATTAGTAAAACAACAGCACTTGACCTTTCTCACATCAAAATATATCGACAACATTTGGAAAATACAAACTAATAATCAAGATTATGTTGTGGAAAAAAGTACACTTGTTAATTGCTAGTTACCTAAATCACAATCATATTAATGTCTTTTTTTCAACATCATTATCTTTACATTACTGAAATGACTGTTAACCCTCATTTAGTACTGAATACGTTCCATAAAAAAATCACCCAAAACCAATAATAAAACAATAATGTGTGTTTTCTACACCCTTCTGAAATGTAATACAATCAATCAGTAGTGTATTTGTATGTGTCAGTAAACACGTCACGTCACGTCACGTCACGTCACTTTATTTTACCCTTACTCTAAGTTAGCCCGCCCTTAGTCTTTAACCTAAAAAACTACCTGTCAACATGTTAATCACTTTGATTATCAATAAAACATTTTCAATTTAATATAAACATTTTAAACTTATCTAATATGGGAAAAAATCATTTATATTTCCAAGAATTCTGTGAAATATTTTTGTTCAAAAATTCAAACAATTGTTTTATTTGTTTATTACTATTTGTGGATTTTTTATTTTATGCAAAATATTTTATGGCAAAATGTGACCTAATTAAATTGTGAATATGTGTGAGAGTATAAAACTGCAAATAAATGCTTTGCATTATTTTTAATTAGTTGAAATATTCATATGCACAGTACATTTGTTTTTTTTTTATTAAAATTTATTATTAATTTGAGATTTTTTTATGAAAATACTTTAATTTAAACATATTCGAGAATATTCCAAGAGTTGAATTTTTTCTTAAATTTAGTATAGGGCACAGCTTTTTGTTCAAATTTTACCGTGTTGCATTTAAATGCAAAACATTTTCTTAATTCTAATTTTTTTTTAGAAAAATACTGTAATTTAAAAATATTCCAGAGTTCGCTTTTCAAAAAATTTTGTATCGGATAATGACATTTTTCGAGAATATTCCAAGAATTTGTTTTAATTTTTGTAATAAACAATGTAATAGCCTATATCTTAATACATTTAAAAAGTGTAATATTCGCGATTGAATCAGAGCGGACTTATTTTTTTATCTGTCTCAATATCAAATGAGACTTGGTATTATAGTCAGGTCCTGTAAAGGCATCAAATTTAAGCATTCGAAACCGATCGAAATCTCTACAGGCTTGAAGATTTACAGTTTAAAGTCAATAGGTCATTAGGAATTCGATCCGTACTATTTCTTCTGACTGTTACAGAGATTTTGGAAATATAAAATTTGTTAATATTTAGTTCTAAAATATTGAAAATAATCTGCTTAAATATAAACTTTAAAGCTATCTGAAATATTGGGAAACACACAGAATACAGAATTTAATATTAGGTACGGGGCTGCGTTCCTAATGAAGTAAAGATCTGATCATCATCTGATGTTGTTCTTGTTTAATTTTATCTCATCACAAAGGGGAGCACATTGATTATATTGCGTCTTTATTCTGAAAAAAATATTTGAACCAGATTTAGATAGAAGCTCCTTTCTTAAGAATTTGATTATATTGAGAGTTGCTTTAAATAATTTTCACCAAGAAACCATCATGTACTATTTTAAAATAGCCGTTTATTTTTAAATTTTTGCGAATATTCCAAGAATTTGTTTTCTCACTGTATATAGCAGTAACCAATTACCGTTATTTTAAAACAATTCATGAAAAAAGTAGCATACTTTTAGGCACTATGAATATTTGTATAGATGTTTCAAAATTCTAAAGCTGCCATAATACATTGAATGAGCTATAAGCCATATTTAAGACTAGTCGAGCGATATGACACAATGTGTTGTTTTCAATCTCTATTTTATGTATTGTTTCTCTAATCATGCTCTACCTATAATATCCTTAAAGTCAATGCACATGCACAATCCTGCTTATGTTTAAACAAAACTTCTATAAATTATATAAAAATTATTTGTCAAAACACACAAAATTTTGAATATTTGTATGTATGTTTGTATTTCCTAATTCTAATTGAACAGCAACTTGTATCAATGAATATTTATAATTGAATATTAAATTTGCTCTAATTATTAATTTGGGTGCGGCATTATTCAACTCTCTATACATTTCGCTGTGTGTATTTTTGTGGGTAAAATGTTTGTGAAAACTGGGTTAATGAATTTATTACAACTAGGGATACAACTAAGATAATTAAAAAATTTTGTATTGTGTTTGAAACGCCAACAACATATTTCAATTAACAGAGAGAAAGGTTATTAAAAAAGTAAAAAGGAAAATGTTTAAAAAATTTCTAGTAAAAATTAGATATTTAAAAATTGAGTTTAACGTTTTTTTAGTATTATGCAAATTTTTGTTCAGAATTTTGCATAATGCTAGTTATTCAATAGATTTCTCTAGCCATTTAGTTGAGATATCAAAGGTCATGAATCCCAAACAATCAGAAGAAAGACAAATAATATAGAGAACCAAAAATATAGAAGTGAATACATCAGTTTAGTATGCCAGGATATTGAAATTAAAGGAAACTGGCAAAAATATACTAAAAACGAGTCACTCACAATAAAAGAGAGTAAAGAAAACAACAGTTAAAAAGAACAATAAAGAAATGCTTACTAAATGACAATAATTTCCATGAATCATCTGTTTAATTTAATTTTTTTTACTACTAATTTTTTTAATTTTTTGCAATAATTTCAATTTTTTATTTAAAATACTTATTCTAAGGGCAACGGGTGTGTATTACAGTGACAACAACAATAATAATAATAATCGGGATTCTCACTATTTGTTGGAAAACCAGATGTAAACAGTTCAAGCGAATTTGCTGTAGACATTAGCGGCAACAGCAACAACAAGAACAACGATAGCAACAGAAAATATGCCGCTTTATTTAGGGGTTTGTTAAGGGTACAGGAGAGAAAGAGACAACACATGATGTTGGCATTTGGATTTTATAAAGGCAATGACACATTGAACAACCACTTTTTGCGCGTTAGAGTAGTTGAACAACAGCAATCTTACACACAATAAGAAGTCATGACTAAAAGTCGAACAGATGAAAGGACGGACGAAAGAACGGGTGGATGGACAGACATATGGTTAGGTCCGACCGCCTGGCAGGCAGGCAGGCAAGCAGCGTGTGAGTTAAGCAAGCAATTTAAGTCAGCACAATTGAAAATATATGTATGTGGAGAGGGAGAGATGTGTTGGGTAGGAAAGTGAATTTTATGCATAAACAGAGATGCTAATAAGAAGAAAAAGTATGTTTGTAAAAAGTGGTAGAATATTAATAAGCACTAGAATGAAAAAAACGCTAAATTTTTTTGGAATAATTTTGTTGAAAGTATAAAAGATTTTTTTATATTTACCAAAAGGTACCTTTATATATTAAGATTTGAAAATTTTGAAAATATTAAACCAAAATGGGAACAATATAATTATGCTAATTAAATTTTTGATAGCTCCAGAATCAATAATACTAAATCCGCAAGTACAGATCAGAATCTTATGGATATGGAATCTGTGGACGATGTAAGACCTGGTTCATACTGGGAAACTTTTGTTGAGAAACTTTTTATTTTGTGTGTGAGAGAAAGTGATGGTTGATATATCTTTCTCCTTTTCTCACACACAAAATTTTAAAGTTTCCCAAAAAAGTTTAATAGTGTGAACCAGGTCTAAGTTACACACTTTAAAACATAAAGTAAGCTTTCGTAGCTTTAGAAAATTGTTTTAATTCTTTGAAAAATTGTTGAGAAACTTTTTATTTTGTGTGTGAGAGAAAGTGATGCTTGATATATCTTTCTCCTTTTCTCACACACAAAATTTTAAAGTTTCCCAAAAAAGTTTAATAGTGTGAACCAGGTCTAAGTTACACACTTTAAAACATAAAGTAAGCTTTCGTAGCTTTAGAAAATTGTTTTAATTCGTTGAAAAATTCATATAAATATTAACTATTTTACGTATACGGGACACCGGTAGTTATTTCCGAAGAAAAATACGTTATTTTTTTAGAAACTGATGTCACAACATGCAAAAAAAAATATAATATCCTGCGATATCCTTCATAAACACTTTTTCTATTTTTCATCAAAAATGATCGATATACATCAAAAAAGGTGAAGTTAAATCCATAAAAAGTCCAGCCGTTTAGTCTTGTGCGTGAAAGGGTTAAGTAATCGGAAACTTTTGATCTTCCTTGATATGTTCGCTTTACTAAACAATTTTTTTTAAATTGGAAATATGGAATACAACTCTCATATTTGGACCGGAGACAGGAGAGGGCGGAAGTACTTATTGGTGACAGCAGGTCATCTAACTCTATTGAATCACTGAAGCGCGGTCTCAACGTGGGGTGTTTCTTACTGTTCTAGTAGAATAAACTTTCTGTAGAAGTATTTCCTGGCACTTTCGATATAAGAGGATTTAAATCAAATGTCCTCAAACACTACTTCCTCTATCCTCCTTTCCACAAGAAGTAATTCATTAAAAAGTTTTCAATAGAAAACTGGCCGCTGAAGATAAGTGATCGATAACAAAGATTTCTATATAAAAATAATCTTCGTAAGAAGTTTTTTTTTATAGAAAAGTGATCGATAACAAAGATCTCTATAAAAAAGTGATCTTTTCAAAAGTTTTCTATTTCTAGAAGCTTTCTATAGAAAAGTGATCCATAACGAAGAAAAGGAAGTTTTTTGTATATAATGCTCAATAAATAAGTTTTTTTATAGAAAATTGATCGATTAAGTTCTTTTTTTTATAGAAAATGGTTCGAAAATGAAGTTTTCTATAAAAAAATATTTTCTAGAGAGGACCGATTTGTAGAGAAAACTGATCTTCTAAAGAAAAAATATAAACTGATAGAAAATTTATACATGTTAAGATTTAGTTATTGAGGATACAAATTACTCTTTTTCCATATTTAATAAACATATGAGTTTTCACTAAAAAATCTATATTTTGATAAATATTTATCTGGAATTATGACATTACTTTTCTGCTAAG
The DNA here is from genome assembly GCF_022045245.1 of Lucilia cuprina. Classification (NCBI taxonomy): domain Eukaryota; kingdom Metazoa; phylum Arthropoda; class Insecta; order Diptera; family Calliphoridae; genus Lucilia; species Lucilia cuprina. The sequence continues at coordinate 7,850,772 of NC_060952.1, read as the reverse complement.
AGTTTAAACTTAATATTTATAAATCTTAATATTAAACACATTTCGTTTTTAACAAATTCACAAAAACTAAATTTTATTTTTTTTTTTTTTTAAATTAAACTCTATGTTTTTAATAATTTACCACACATTTCAAAATTTTCACATTACTTGATTTTGATAACTCATATACATATATATTTTTTTTTAAATTTTTATTTATTTTTACACTATTTTTATTTATTTAAACAATAAATTATATATTTATGAAAATCTATTCAAGAATTATTTTTCACACACTTTTAAAATGGAAAACGCTTAATTGACAACACTTGCTGGCTGGCAGCACTTTTTATTGATTTGTTGCAAGAAGATACAACAACAATATAACACACACTCGTACAAAAATGAGAAAAACAACAACAAAAATTGCTCTCATATAATAAAAAAAAAACAACAAAAAACTTATGAGCATATACCAAAATAAGGCACAGCCTAATTTAATATAACTTTTTTTCTTCTTCCACTTTTTTTGTAACGTTAGACTTTTCTTTTTGTAAATTTCTTTTTCATTTTACACAATTTGTTTTAATTTAACACAAAAAACTTTAATAATTTTATTTTGTTTCATTTAACACTTGGTTTTAGTAACATATTTAAATATTCGTTTTCGTACATTTTTTAAACTCCTGTATCCATGATTCAATTTTTGAATGCCTTTTTTTCGACTGCTACTGCTGTCTCTGTCAATGAGTGTTTGTCTCAAAAACCTTTGCTCTGGGGGTTTTTCTTAATTTTCTTGTATTAAACTTATTCCATGACTTTTTTCTTTTAACTAAACCGTTTATTCTTTAATTGTTAGATATTAATTGTTAATTTTATTTAATTAACTTAATTTCTAATATAATAATTTTTTACTTTTCGGGTTTTTATTGTAGACTTTTTTGCCTTTTTTTTTTGCTGTTAGTCTGAGTCTCTCGACGTAAACTATTGAAGCGAATTTAGTATTTGTAAAATGAATTTATTTTCTTTTCGTCTCTACTTTGTCTCTATTTTCGTTCGTTCGTTTGTTGTATCTTTTTTGGCTTGTTTGTGTGCGTTTGTATCTGTAAGTATGCAGAGTTGCATTTTTAGGTAATTTTTTTCTGTTTCGCTGCTGTTTGCGGCGAATTTATCTGTCTGTATTGTGTGTTTTTCAGTTTTTGTTTTGCTTTTGTTATTTCGTTGTCTTCTTATCGGTGTTTTATGTTCTTCTGTTTTTCATTGTTTATTGTTTCTCTTTTCGTTTTTATAAAAGATTGTGTATATTATTGAGAATGTAGGTAATTTGAGCAAAAAAAGATTTGATGATAACAACAGTAAGAAAAACGTAAACAAAATGTGTAAATGCAATAATTACATGATGAAATTGTGTAAAGTGAAACAGATGAAGAACACGTGAAGCTGTGTTTAGTAAACATTAAATTTTGGTTGAATTTTTTTTAAATTTGAAAAATTTGATAAGTAAGTTAAGCTAAGTGGAGAATGAATATTAGTTTTAATATTTAATAATTTAATGTCTATATCAAAATTTCAGCGATGAAATTATTAGTCATATATATATATAACATATATATATATATATATAATATATATATATATATATATATATATATATATATAATATTATATATATATATATATATATATATATATATATATATATAATATAATATATAATATATATATATATATATATATATATATAATATATATATATATATATATATATATATTATATATATATATATATATATATATATATATATATTAAGTAGTTAGTTAAGTATTAAGTTAGTTAGGTAGTTAGTTATTTAGTTATTTATTTATTTAGTTATTTAGTTATTTATTTATTTAGTTATTTAGATATTTAGTTATTTAGTTATTTAGTTATTTTGTTATTTTGTTATTTAGTTATTTAGTTATTTAGCGTTTTAGTTATTTAGTTATTTAGTTATTTTGTTATATAGCTATTTAGTTATTTAGTTATTTTGTTATTTAGTTATTTAGTTATTTAGTTATTTAGTTATTTAGTTATTTAGTTATTTAGTTAGTTAGTTAGTTAGTTAGTTAGTTAGTTAGTTAGTTAGTTAGTTAGTTAGTTAGTTAGTTGGTTAGGTAGCTAGCTAGTTAGTTAGACCTAGTGGGAAAACTTTTTTAGGAAACTTTTGATGAAAGATAGAAATATCAAACTTCTCTTTCTCTTAATTAGTTAGTTCGTTCCTTAGCTTTGAAAAAAATACTTTTTAGCATTTTCAGATCTAAACGCTGCTTAGCAATTTTTGTCTTAACAAGCAAATTCCCAATAAAATTAAAATATTTCTTAATAACTCATAATAATAATTTTCTTACAACCTTTTCTAACAAATAACATCACTTTGTTGCTGGTAATATTTCTAAGGATAAAAACGTGTTATAAATGTCTGAATATGACATTATACATGTATGTATATAAAAATATTTTTCATCAAAAAATGTTTTATAGAAAATACTAAAATTGAAATCCCTATACACCCATACGAGTAATATTTTGATAATAAAAAAAGAAAAAAAAAACATTGTATCGGGTTGATGTAGAGCAAAAAGAAGTATAGGGGGTCACATTAAATGTAACATATTGGTTGATGGCAAACTAATTTAAGTAGAAATGAACTTTTTTTCGTTTTACTTTATACGTTTAGCTGGTTACACTCCAACATACAACGTTTGTAATCCTTATAACATAGTAAATTTTCCGTTTTTATGTCTTCTACTGAAACTTTATTTTTCTATATTAAAACTTTTTATATTTCTTTGTATGTTTTTGTGATAATGTTTTAGGAAATCAAAAACATATTGTTAAAGAAAAACGATTAAATTTTATATTGACCTTTGGTGTAAAATGTGGCAAATAGGATGATGTCCAGTGTTATTATTATACTCAATTTAACCTTTATTGCTTAAAATACACTTGAGTGTTTTCTTACTTTTTCGGGGTTTTTGTGAAAATGGGAGGGTTAGCAGGAAAACTTTGCTGACAAGTGGGAAGTTTGTGTTAGTGGATTTATGATTAGGAAAGGAGGAAGTAATATAAGTATTTATATATTATAATAAATATTTGGAATAACTTTTTTAAACGCTTGTAGTTATTAACAACAATAAAGTGTTTAAATAGTATTTTCTTTAAAAGCTCTAAGTGGATGAAGAAATAAATTAAAATCAATGAAGAAAAAAACTCAGAAAAAAGTAAGAGAGAATCATCCCAGCTGTGACAAGCCTAACTAACTAACTAACTATCTAACTAACTAACTAACTAACTAACTAACTAACTAACTAACTAACTAACTAACTAACTAACTAACTAACTAACTAACTATCTAACTAACTAACTAACTAACTAACTAACTAACTAACTAACTAACTAACTAACTAACTATCTATCTATCTATCTAACTAACTAACTAACTAACTAACTAACTAACTAACTAACTAACTAACTAACTAACTAACTAACTAACTAATACTAACTAACTATAATAATAACTAACTAACTAACTAACTAACTAACTAACTAACTAACTATTAACTAACTAACTAACTAACTAACTAACTACTAACTAACTAACTAACTAACTAACTGACTAACTATCTATCTATCTATCTATCTATCTATCTATCTATCTATCTATCTATCTATCTATCTATCTATCTATCTATCTATCTATCTATCTATCTATCTATCTATCTATCTATCTATCTATCTATCTATCTATCTATCTATCTATCTATCTATCTATCTATCTATCTATCTATCTATCTATCTATCTATCTATCTATCTATCTATCTATCTATCTATCTATCTATCTATCTATCTATCTATCTATCTATCTATCTATCTATCTATCTATCTATCTATCTATCTATCTATCTATCTATCTATCTATCTATCTATCTATCTATCTATCTATCTATCTATCTATCTATTATCTATCTATCATCTATCTATCTATCTATCTATCTATCTATCTATCTATCTATCTATCTATCTATCTATCTATCTATCTATCTATCTATCTATCTATCTATCTATCTATCTATCTATCTATCTATCTATCTATCTATCTATCTATCTATCTATCTATCTATCTATCTATCTATCTATCTATCTATCTATCTATCTATCTATCTATCTATCTATCTATCTATCTATCTATCTATCTTATCTATCTATCTATCTATCTATCTATCTATCTATCTATCTATCTATCTATCTATCTATCTATCTATCTATCTATCTATCTATCTATCTATCTATCTATCTATCTATCTATCTATCTATCTATCTATCTATCTATCTATCTATCTATCTATCTATCTATCTATCTATCTATCTATCTATCTATCTATCTATCTATCTATCTATCTATCTATCTATCTATCTATCTATCTATCTATCTATCTATCTATCTATCTATCTATCTATCTATCTATCTATCTATCTATCTATCTATCTATCTATATCTATCTATCTATCTATCTATCTATCTATCTATCTATCTATCTATCTATCTATCTATCTATCTATCTATCTATCTATCTATCTATCTATCTATCTATCTATCTATCTATCTATATCTATCTATCTATCTATCTATCTATCTATCTATCTATCTATCTATCTATCTATCTATCTATCTATCTATCTATCTATCTATCTATCTATCTATCTATCTATCTATCTATCTATCTATCTATCTATCTATCTATCTATCTATCTATCTATCTATCTATCTATCTATCTATCTATCTATCTATCTATCTATCTATCTATCTATCTATCTATCTATCTATCTATCTATCTATCTATCTATCTATCTATCTATCTATCTATCTATCTATCTATCTATCTATCTATCTATCTATCTATCTATCTATCTATCTATCTATCTATCTATCTATCTATCTATCTATCTATCTATCTATCTATCTATCTATCTATCTATCTATCTATCTATCTATCTATCTATCTATCTATCTATCTATCTATCTATCTATCTATCTATCTATCTATCTATCTCTATCTATCTATCTATCTATCTATCTATCTATCTATCTATCTATCTATCTATCTATCTATCTATCTATCTATCTATCTATCTATCTATCTATCTATCTATCTATCTATCTATCTATCTATCTATCTATCTATCTATCTATCTATCTATCTATCTATCTATCTATCTATCTATCTATCTATCTATCTATCTATCTATCTATCTATCTATCTATCTATCTATCTATCTATCTATCTATCTATCCATCTATCCATCTAACTAAAACAAAACTGCGAATCGAGTATTACAAAATTCTGCTTTCATTAGCTCCAAAAGCGCAACATATTGCTTCCATATATTTCATTAGCAGCTTTAATAACTTCTACTAATATTATTTTTTCTTTAGCTAATTAAATAATTCCACACGCAAATAAATCGCATTTTCATGCAAAATTATCTTCATTAAAATGCTACTCATAATTTCAATAAACTTTCAAAAGCTACCCGCGCACTTCACAACATCATTTTTCCATTAACATATTTACGAAATAAATTTTCTATAAAATTTTAACAACGTTTTCTATAAATATTTGTTATTGTATTTTTTGATAATCTATTTCAGCTGATTTTCAATAAATTCCAATTTTACGACAGATACACTTTTTATAACTCTATACCTCTGACACAAAAACACCCAACAATTGTTTAAACATGCGGAACAACAACAAGAACATAAAAATGGAAATTATAATAAGAATAAAAAAAGAGAATAAAAATAGGGAAAAACAAACTTGGTGGTAAGAGTAATAAAAGGTGTCATCATGAAAACTCATTAAACGATTAGATGTTATAAAATTTTCACATGCCCACCATCAGCAGCTCATCGAGCAAATATATATGTATTTGAAAACCTTCTAACACCTAACTATACCTAGATTCACTCAATAATAACAACAACAACAACAACAACATGAGTTCAATTATTCATAATCATAAAATGTGCTGGGATGTGGGTGGGTGGTTTTGGGTGTATTTTTTTTGTTGCTTTCTTCTTGACAGTTTTTATAGAGAGAGCTTAGGAATACTGTGCTCAAGTGTTAATTATTATTGTTTACACCTGCCAATGTTCACAAAAATTATTTTTTTTTATATTTATTTTTATATTCAAACCGAAAAATACTTGTAAGTACATGAGGAACATAACATTATGATTATGACATAAAGTTAATACCGCCACTAACTGATTGTTGTTAAAAATTGTAGAGGAAAATTGTAGGTAAAGGAAAAAAAATGTTTGTTAAGATAATAAACAATGTTATTTCTTTGTTTTTTTTTGGTGGAGCTTAAATAAGTTGTCTTTTAAGACACTGTTTCCTGAGGAAAGGAAAAGAAATAGTTTATTTTTGAACAAAGAACTTGCAATTAAGCGAAAACGAAGTATTTAATTTACTTCATGGAAGTACTGAAAAGTACCTAAGGAAGAGATGATTTTAATATAGGCTTGTCACAGGAGGGATGTCCTTTTTATTTGATTCCAAATTTACTACATCTGAATTTTTTCTCTGGATGTAATTTTTTATCTTCTTTTTTGGAAGTTATTAGGGTGCGAAATTGTAGTGCGATTCCAATCTTTATCAGCACCTACCTTTAAGTCGGATTAAGCTTTTGACTCGAAAGAAGAAGGCGGCAGAGCGTCTTCAAAATATTACGGGCAGCCAGCCTGTAACTCGTAATATGTCATAATTATACCCTAGTGTGGGGGGTATTATGCGTTTGAGCTGATGTTTGTAATACTCAAAAATATTGGTCCTACACCCTATTTTAATTATAACAATCAGCTCAGAATAACTTTCTGTGTCGATTTAGCTATATCTGTCCGTCCGACTGTCTGTCCGTCTGTCTGTGTATATATATTTTTGACAACAATAAAGAAGAATATTCCGAAATAAAGTTAAAACACAAATCAAATGCTTAATTTTTTTAAAATAATCCACATTTACTACATACTGACTGGTATAGGGTATCATATGATCGGCCATGCCCAACTATACATTCATACTTTATTTTATAATTGTTTTCTTTTCGTTTTAAAAAATTAGTTTATGACGATACCACATCGATTATGAATTGGACAAATGTGCGATAATTTCAAAATTAATTTGCGTAATTGGCTTGAATATACCAAACAAGTTGGTCGACTCAATATGAATTCTTATAAATTTAAAGGTTTTTTTCAAATGTTTCAAATTTCCATCAAAACTTTTAAGCTAATCAAATATTATAAAATAAATTAAAACATTTAGGAAAATTTCCCTTGGGGAAACAGTGTTTACTGCAATATTTTTACTTTTGTTATATTCAAATAAGTATTTAATATTTTTTATTATTTTTTGTTAAAATTCCTAGTATAAAGACAAAAAAAAAAAAAAAAAAAAAAAAAACAACAACAGCATTCTATAACAGAGGAAGTAAATGAATGTACTATGGATGTATGTAAATGACATGGTTGACTAACTAGATGTCAGACTGCATGTCATATTTCCCAAGAAAAATCATGCACAAGAATTTCTTTGTTGAAATATTTTTTTTCTAGAAAATATTTGTTACTTTTTGAGCTGTTTTCATTATTATTATTATTTAGGTTGTTATTGTGTGGTTGTGCGTTTATGTAAAAATAATTTATTGGGTCGTAAAATGAAATAATGCCAAATGATTCAAGTCTCTTAAATAATATAAACGCCCAATATATAACGAAAAAAGTCTGCAAAACAAAGGAGATTGACGGCAGTACTACTTAGCTCACGTTTGTTTCATAAAAGAAATTATACAAATAAAAAAAGCGCGTAAAATATATGTGTTGGTTACACATTTAATGCCTGCAGTCAAAATATAGAATACAACACAAACAGAAAGAAATAAAATGGAAATCACTCATTTTTATATAGCCTACCTTAAGGCGTTGTATTAGAATAAAATAACACTCATACGCACTGTGTGCGAGAAAGCGAGTAAGGAATAAAAGATTTTAGTAGCAAAAATGTGTTTGCTTGTTGTTGCAAGTGTTAAAGCATGTTGTATTTTTTTTCGTTGCTTCCTATTTCTCTTTAATTTTTGTTCGTGCTTTGTAAATTTATGGGTTTTTTGTGTTACGTTTGTTGCCTTTAAATATGTTTTTTTCCTTTATATTTATTTTTAAATTTTCTAATTTTTCATTTATATCTTTCCATATACATTTGAAATTTCTATAAGTAGTACAAAAGAATATTTGTTTATAAATTGCTGCAAGTAGTATATATTTTTCATTTTCCTTTAATGTTGATGAGCCTCATGATGTGTACCTTATGTTGTTAAGCTATTTAAAAAGCTGCTATTACTACTGCTGCATACTCTTACTTGTTACTTTCGCATACAAAAAAGCTTTTAAAAATTTTGTTAAAAAAAAATTAAAAAACATTAAATCCCATCAAAATCAGCAATTTTTTTCTTTATATTTCTATATTTTTGTGATCTTTCGGGGAGTGAATTTTATTAAGGCAACATTATGGAGAAAATCAAATAAAAAATATAATCAATATGTAGGATTATAAGTTAATGTGTGTGTGTGTATGCATGTTGCTTTTTATCTCTAAGAGTGTGTTAGCATCTGTGTATTTTGTGAATTTGTGCATGAAATTTCTTTTACTTCAAATATGAAAATTTCAAAGACTTTTTTTATCACTTTTTAAACAAACTTGAGCTATATATATGTTCATATTAAAAGGTGCTTGGCAAAATTTAACTTTTTAAATAATCTTAATTATTTAAAAATATAAAAAACTGTATGAAACTTACATGCCCGACTCACTAAACGAGTTCGATAAATTTAAATTTTAATAATAATAATATTTGGAAGAATTTTTGAAGAAAATGTTTAACATTTTATTCAGTTTAGACTTTATTTTTTTAAACAAGAACAGAAACCCATGAACTCGAGTATAAATAAAATTTAATTAGATTTGAAAAAGTACCATTTGTTTCTGTTTCCTATCAAAAGTACCAAATTTTCTGTCAGTCGATTTGTGAGTTCGTTAGTTCAGTTTTAGTTCAGTTCTAGTTCAGTTCTAGTTCAGTTCTAGTTCAGTTCTAGTTCAGTTCTAGTTCAGTTCTAGTTCAGTTCTAGTTCAGTTCTAGTTCAGTTCAAGTTCAGTTCAAGTTCAGTTCTAGTTCAGTTCTAGTTCAGTTCTAGTTCAGTTCTAGTTCAGTTCTAGTTCAGTTCTAGTTCTAGTTCAGTTCTAGTTCTAGTTCAGTTCTAGTTCAGTTCTAGTTCAGTTCTAGTTCAGTTCTAGTTCAGTTCTAGTTCAGTTCTAGTTCAGTTCTAGTTCAGTTCTAGTTCAGTTCTAGTTCTAGTTCAGTTCTAGTTCAGTTCTAGTTCAGTTCTAGTTCAGTTCTAGTTCAGTTCTAGTTCAGTTCTAGTTCAGTTCTAGTTCAGTTCTAGTTCAGTTCTAGTTCAGTTCTAGTTCAGTTCTAGTTCAGTTCCAGTTCAGTTCTAGTTCAGTTCTAGTTCAGTTCTAGTTCAGTTCTAGTTCAGTTCTAGTTCAGTTTTAGTTCAGTTCTAGTTCAGTTCTAGTTCAGTTCTAGTTCAGTTCTAGTTCAGTTCTAGTTCAGTTCTAGTTCAGTTCTAGTTCAGTTCTAGTTCAGTTCTAGTTCAGTTCTAGTTCAGTTCTAGTTCAGTTCTAGTTCAGTTCTAGTTCAGTTCTAGTTCAGTTCTAGTTCAGTTCTAGTTCAGTTCTAGTTCAGTTCTAGTTCAGTTCTAGTTCAGTTCTAGTTCAGTTCTAGTTCAGTTCTAGTTCAGTTCTAGTTCAGTTCTAGTTCAGTTCTAGTTCAGTTCTAGTTCAGTTAATGCAGTGAATTTTGAAACAAATAAAGTACATTTGTATTTTGCATCATTTTTTTCATCTACTTAATACACTTTTCGCTGTTTGTTCGTTATGTTAAACTTCATGCTTCATGTAGCGCAAAAACCAAAAACGGATATCCGTTGCATAGGTTTTTTTATTATTTGTTAAATTGTTGAACAAATATTGCAAGTGTGTTTGTTGGGTGTAAAACAAAACGTTATTCATAAAAATTCCGTAAAATATCCACAGTTATATTGGATCGTTGTTGTACGGTTTGTTGCTGTTAATTCCTTTTTTTTGTTGATATCGGTTCAAGCATTTTGTTCATTTAGTATACGAGTGTGAGAAAAATATTGGTTTAATTATTATGTTGTGCGCCAAATTTGTGGTACAACACAACAGACATTTCTTGTATTCACATGTGGATATTTGTTTTTATTTTAATTTTTTTTATTATAAAAAATTAACAAAAATTAAGTATTGGGTGAATGTTGTTTGAATAATAAAAATATTTAACATGGTTTTTGGGATTAAGTATTTATTTGTAGGATTTATTTATTGATTTGATGTTATAATTTTTTGAGAAGTAGATTTAATTAAATTGAAATATTTGCAAAATTAAATAAAAATAGTATATTTTTTGCTGCAAAAATGTACTTATTTTGAAAAAGTAGTTATCCTAGTGAAGGTTTACCAAAAAGTACCATTTGATATACGTAGAGTACCAAAGACTAACCTATATTATCATTCAGAATATTCAGAAGGTACTATTTGAAAAACGAGAAAGTACCAAAGGCATTTATTTATATAGATTCTTATATAATCTAAAACAATTCTCTCTTTCTTAATTTAAAAATGTTTCCTTTGTAACAAGACTTTAATCAAATTAGCAAAAGTAATGAATTTTATTGTTCTGCTAATTTTTTAAGTAAGAAAAGAAGTTTCTTTTAAAATTTCATTTAAAATTTGCCTAAATAAATTTCTTTAGGAAATAATTTGCATCATATAAACTAAGTTTTTTTCTCTTTAAAAATGTACATATATATCAAAACCATGTCTTCATCACTTTTATCAACATCATGCTATGCTCGTCCCCGTAGTCAGCTGCAGTAGCAGCAGCATTAGTGTCATCAGAAGCATCAAGTTTAATTAAAATGGATTGTCTGTGTAAATGTCTTATAGTCGTATTCCACTAAATGCATTGGTTTGGTTCGGTTTGGTACGCCGTTTGGTTTGGCATCTTTGGTACAAATCTATTTTTTATGATTTGCAATACACACACACACACGCACACATGATTATGTCGCCCATTTCATGTGTTAGTTAGTTCTTGTGTGTTGTCTGTGTATGGTACTAGAATTTTAAAGCCCATAAGTTGAATATTTTTTCTTTGTGTAAATGTTGATGGGAGTAAGAGAGAAATATATACATATATGTATGTATATATGTTGGTACTATTGGGTTTCTAAATCAGTTATCAATGTACACACAGCCGAGGCATAAACAAGTGTTGCTCCAGTAGCTGTTGCAATGATGCACACAAAATTTGGAATCCTTAATATATGTGTGTTTGTGTGTTGTAAATGAAGTTGACAATGATGAAAACTAAAATGCATATAAACACATACATATAAGCATAGCCTAAGACTGACAGACATTTGTTTCTTTTTTTTTGTAGGCATTATGTAGATGCAATTGTTGGTGTGAATATGTGTAAGAATATTTCCAATTTTAAAGCTTCTTTATGGTGTGAAATATCTCGGAGTCTTAGTGTCTTGTATTTGTGTATTTGTGTATTTGCGTAAATTTGCCTTTTTTTTGCTAGTCTTCCTGGTTGTTTGTTTATTTGCTAGCAGGTCTGAAGTGGTTGGTTTGCAGTTAGCATTTTGCTTGTAGTTGATTTTTTTTCAATTAAAGCTCTTTACAGATTTTGACTCTAATATGCCAACATACGTTTGCTAATACTCGTCTAAATGTAAAAGTTCATTTTATTTCCATTTTCTTTGTTGATGCAATATGCCTGTGATAATTGTAAATCTTTAGTTAAACTACTGCAACGTGGTTTAATTTATGAGAAATTTTAAATTTAGACAAAGTAAAGCTGTTAGTTTGTCGATCTATTAGTCTGAGGGTAGCAGGTTTATTACTCGCTAGATGCTATGAAACAACATTGTTCTTTAGCATTAATTTATACTTTTTAATTTGACCCTTCAACTGTACATAGCTCCAAGGTAATGCTATGTGTTTGGTGGCACCAAATGTGTGGCTGATATCCGGCCAGACCTTAACAGGTGGAGTTAGCCAATTACAATTGGTTTATTCATTTCAACTTATAAGCCAGACATGGAAAAGTGAAATTTGACTTAAATCTTCCAAAAATAGTATTTCTTGCCATTTAAAGTACTGCATTAGATCTCATAGTTTATAGTCTTGCTTGTCTATGTACTAACCTATTGATAAGTCTGTTGACTAGTCTTTTTAATGGTCTTTCGACTACTCTATTGACTTGTTTGAGAACTAGTCTATACATTTTTAAATGAACTTCTAATTTGACTAGTTTGTGGATTCGCCTATTAAGTAGCATATTTACGTCACTTTGAATTAGTCTTTTGACTAATCTATCAACAATCATATTGACTTGACTATGTGAAAGTCTTTTAATAAACCTATTATATGCAAAATGTTAAAAGAGCAACTTAAAACGTCATGTTTTCCAAATTACAAAGTCAAGTACAAATCGTGCTCAAATCAAAACCATTTCAAATTTAAAAAAAATTGTTCCTCTCCCAGGTAGGAGTTGAACTTTAGCCTGAAATAATAACTTATTCATCAATAATATATTCATACAGTTCGAATAATTTAAATTAATTCCATAATTTAATATTTTACATTTTTCAATCAGTCTTACTTTTTTTAATCAAGCATTTGATTATAAGATCACTTTGATCCAAAAGTCCTTAATTATGTTTTAAACAAATTCGTACTTGAATCAAATGCCTATTTTGTACTTGATAAGCTAACAACTTTGTAACTCATTACTAGACTACTTCTTAGTATTGCTGGCGGTAAGCAGTAGTTAATGAAAAGCCAATTACAGTATTATTCATAACCACCCTGGTGCTGTTATGTTATCAGTTAGATAATGGAAAATATTTCGACTTTGTATGAAATTTCCTTATGATATGTCGAATAGTTCATAGCATTGAGAAATATCAGCAAAACATAATATTTTCAAATCATCTTGACGTCACTGTTGATGGCAGATACGCTCCTGGTCAACTTTATAAAATTTGTCTTATTTTTTGCTCTTATGTTTTGTTTCTTAAAAAACCGTAATAAATTTCTAAAAGTAATGCATATATATTTACATACAATATTATATCAATATTTACATATTTAAAATTTGTTTATTACTTTTCCTCATTACTTTGTTCATACTTGTAACTATACATACTTACGTACATAAAAAGTCTCCACTTTTTACTTGCATTCTCTGAGTGCAATATTTTCATAATGCAATATCTCAGAGTACACTATCTCAGAGACATAGTTATATATGTATGATAGATTGTATTATTTAAACATATTTAACTACCTGATTGTAAATATATATGCATTACGGTTTTTGGGCTATTTTATGTAAATTTTTGTATTAACTCTTGTATTGTTTTAAAAGAAATTATTTTGTCATTCGATTTTTAGCACTTCAATAAAGAAGTTAGCTTATAATAATTTTCGCTTTTTTTTGCATTTTCATTGCCTGCAAAAACTATTGCAGACACAAACATTGGTGACCCCGACGTGATAGGTTTTATTATTGTATATCAATTCGGATATTGTTAATTAATATCAATTCGGATATTAATTATTTTATTGTAGTCCATCTTTGTGAATTCGTCGTGTCGTTTTCGTTAGATCTGTGTTGCGTTCTTGTTACTCCATAGACGATATACATTTTGTTCGCCATGTCAACGAATCAACCTGAAAAATCTGCCGACATCGAGGAAGCAGAACATTCGCAGAACTTATTGCCCTTTAAAACAAAAGCTACTGCAATGATAAAGCAGCTAGAGAATTTGAACCAAACTTTAACCCCATCTCAGCTAAAGGAGTATGATGACGCGGAGCTGTCCGTTCGCTTGAGCTACATCGAGGAGGTTAATAAAAGCTATGAAATGGCACAAAGTATCATCGAAGAAAATGAAATCAGCGAGTTGGATGGTACTGATCGCATGTGTTTCGTCTCGTTGTACCTTGATGTTAAATCTAAGTTAACTCGCCAACTCAATGCCACTCGTAAGTTTGATTCAAACCCGCGTAGTTCAACATTGCGCCAATTTTCGCTCGATGAGTCGCCATATTCTCAAACATCGCTTCGTAAAACAAAAGTTCCCGAAATTCAATTACCAAAATTCGTTGGTGCTTATTCGGAATGGCCAAATTTCTTTTCGTTATTCAAGACCGTTATACATAACA
>NC_060952.1:7832262-7836270 GCF_022045245.1 Lucilia cuprina | reverse complement strand
TGAACTAGAACTGAACTAGAACTGAACTAGAACTGAACTAGAACTGAACTAGAACTGAACTAGAACTGAACTAGAACTGAACTAGAACTGAACTAAAACTGAACTAACGAACTCACAAATCGACTGACAGAAAATTTGGTACTTTTGATAGGAAACAGAAACAAATGGTACTTTTTCAAATCTAATTAAATTTTATTTATACTCGAGTTCATGGGTTTCTGTTCTTGTTTAAAAAAATAAAGTCTAAACTGAATAAAATGTTAAACATTTTCTTCAAAAATTCTTCCAAATATTATTATTATTAAAATTTAAATTTATCGAACTCGTTTAGTGAGTCGGGCATGTAAGTTTCATACAGTTTTTTATATTTTTAAATAATTAAGATTATTTAAAAAGTTAAATTTTGCCAAGCACCTTTTAATATGAACATATATATAGCTCAAGTTTGTTTAAAAAGTGATAAAAAAAGTCTTTGAAATTTTCATATTTGAAGTAAAAGAAATTTCATGCACAAATTCACAAAATACACAGATGCTAACACACTCTTAGAGATAAAAAGCAACATGCATACACACACACACATTAACTTATAATCCTACATATTGATTATATTTTTTATTTGATTTTCTCCATAATGTTGCCTTAATAAAATTCACTCCCCGAAAGATCACAAAAATATAGAAATATAAAGAAAAAAAAATTGCTGATTTTGATGGGATTTAATGTTTTTTAATTTTTTTTTAACAAAATTTTTAAAAGCTTTTTTGTATGCGAAAGTAACAAGTAAGAGTATGCAGCAGTAGTAATAGCAGCTTTTTAAATAGCTTAACAACATAAGGTACACATCATGAGGCTCATCAACATTAAAGGAAAATGAAAAATATATACTACTTGCAGCAATTTATAAACAAAATATTCTTTTGTACTACTTATAGAAATTTCAAATGTATATGGAAAAGATATAAATGAAAAATTAGAAAATTTAAAAATAAATATAAAGGAAAAAAACATATTTAAAGGCAACAAACGTAACAACAAAAAACCCATAAATTTACAAAGCACGAACAAAAATTAAAGAGAAATAGGAAGCAACGAAAAAAATACAACATGCTTTAACACTTGCAACAACAAGCAAACACATTTTTGCTACTAAAATCTTTTATTCCTTACTCGCTTTCTCGCACACAGTGCGTATGAGTGTTATTTTATTCTAATACAACGCCTTAAGGTAGGCTATATAAAAATGAGTGATTTCCATTTTATTTCTTTCTGTTTGTGTTGTATTCTATATTTTGACTGCAGGCATTAAATGTGTAACCAACACATATATTTTACGCGCTTTTTTTATTTGTATAATTTCTTTTATGAAACAAACGTGAGCTAAGTAGTACTGCCGTCAATCTCCTTTGTTTTGCAGACTTTTTTCGTTATATATTGGGCGTTTATATTATTTAAGAGACTTGAATCATTTGGCATTATTTCATTTTACGACCCAATAAATTATTTTTACATAAACGCACAACCACACAATAACAACCTAAATAATAATAATAATGAAAACAGCTCAAAAAGTAACAAATATTTTCTAGAAAAAAAATATTTCAACAAAGAAATTCTTGTGCATGATTTTTCTTGGGAAATATGACATGCAGTCTGACATCTAGTTAGTCAACCATGTCATTTACATACATCCATAGTACATTCATTTACTTCCTCTGTTATAGAATGCTGTTGTTGTTTTTTTTTTTTTTTTTTTTTTTTTGTCTTTATACTAGGAATTTTAACAAAAAATAATAAAAAATATTAAATACTTATTTGAATATAACAAAAGTAAAAATATTGCAGTAAACACTGTTTCCCCAAGGGAAATTTTCCTAAATGTTTTAATTTATTTTATAATATTTGATTAGCTTAAAAGTTTTGATGGAAATTTGAAACATTTGAAAAAAACCTTTAAATTTATAAGAATTCATATTGAGTCGACCAACTTGTTTGGTATATTCAAGCCAATTACGCAAATTAATTTTGAAATTATCGCACATTTGTCCAATTCATAATCGATGTGGTATCGTCATAAACTAATTTTTTAAAACGAAAAGAAAACAATTATAAAATAAAGTATGAATGTATAGTTGGGCATGGCCGATCATATGATACCCTATACCAGTCAGTATGTAGTAAATGTGGATTATTTTTAAAAAAATTAAGCATTTGATTTGTGTTTTAACTTTATTTCGGAATATTCTTCTTTATTGTTGTCAAAAATATATATACACAGACAGACGGACAGACAGTCGGACGGACAGATATAGCTAAATCGACACAGAAAGTTATTCTGAGCTGATTGTTATAATTAAAATAGGGTGTAGGACCAATATTTTTGAGTATTACAAACATCAGCTCAAACGCATAATACCCCCCACACTAGGGTATAATTATGACATATTACGAGTTACAGGCTGGCTGCCCGTAATATTTTGAAGACGCTCTGCCGCCTTCTTCTTTCGAGTCAAAAGCTTAATCCGACTTAAAGGTAGGTGCTGATAAAGATTGGAATCGCACTACAATTTCGCACCCTAATAACTTCCAAAAAAGAAGATAAAAAATTACATCCAGAGAAAAAATTCAGATGTAGTAAATTTGGAATCAAATAAAAAGGACATCCCTCCTGTGACAAGCCTATATTAAAATCATCTCTTCCTTAGGTACTTTTCAGTACTTCCATGAAGTAAATTAAATACTTCGTTTTCGCTTAATTGCAAGTTCTTTGTTCAAAAATAAACTATTTCTTTTCCTTTCCTCAGGAAACAGTGTCTTAAAAGACAACTTATTTAAGCTCCACCAAAAAAAAACAAAGAAATAACATTGTTTATTATCTTAACAAACATTTTTTTTCCTTTACCTACAATTTTCCTCTACAATTTTTAACAACAATCAGTTAGTGGCGGTATTAACTTTATGTCATAATCATAATGTTATGTTCCTCATGTACTTACAAGTATTTTTCGGTTTGAATATAAAAATAAATATAAAAACAAAATAATTTTTGTGAACATTGGCAGGTGTAAACAATAATAATTAACACTTGAGCACAGTATTCCTAAGCTCTCTCTATAAAAACTGTCAAGAAGAAAGCAACAAAAAAAATACACCCAAAACCACCCACCCACATCCCAGCACATTTTATGATTATGAATAATTGAACTCATGTTGTTGTTGTTGTTGTTGTTATTATTGAGTGAATCTAGGTATAGTTAGGTGTTAGAAGGTTTTCAAATACATATATATTTGCTCGATGAGCTGCTGATGGTGGGCATGTGAAAATTTTATAACATCTAATCGTTTAATGAGTTTTCATGATGACACCTTTTATTACTCTTACCACCAAGTTTGTTTTTCCCTATTTTTATTCTCTTTTTTTATTCTTATTATAATTTCCATTTTTATGTTCTTGTTGTTGTTCCGCATGTTTAAACAATTGTTGGGTGTTTTTGTGTCAGAGGTATAGAGTTATAAAAAGTGTATCTGTCGTAAAATTGGAATTTATTGAAAATCAGCTGAAATAGATTATCAAAAAATACAATAACAAATATTTATAGAAAACGTTGTTAAAATTTTATAGAAAATTTATTTCGTAAATATGTTAATGGAAAAATGATGTTGTGAAGTGCGCGGGTAGCTTTTGAAAGTTTATTGAAATTATGAGTAGCATTTTAATGAAGATAATTTTGCATGAAAATGCGATTTATTTGCGTGTGGAATTATTTAATTAGCTAAAGAAAAAATAATATTAGTAGAAGTTATTAAAGCTGCTAATGAAATATATGGAAGCAATATGTTGCGCTTTTGGAGCTAATGAAAGCAGAATTTTGTAATACTCGATTCGCAGTTTTGTTTTAGTTAGATGGATAGATGGATAGATAGATAGATAGATAGATAGATAGATAGATAGATAGATAGATAGATAGATAGATAGATAGATAGATAGATAGATAGATAGATAGATAG
>NC_060952.1:7830561-7832162 GCF_022045245.1 Lucilia cuprina | reverse complement strand
ATATATTAAGTAGTTAGTTAAGTATTAAGTTAGTTAGGTAGTTAGTTATTTAGTTATTTATTTATTTAGTTATTTAGTTATTTATTTATTTAGTTATTTAGATATTTAGTTATTTAGTTATTTAGTTATTTTGTTATTTTGTTATTTAGTTATTTAGTTATTTAGCGTTTTAGTTATTTAGTTATTTAGTTATTTTGTTATATAGCTATTTAGTTATTTAGTTATTTTGTTATTTAGTTATTTAGTTATTTAGTTATTTAGTTATTTAGTTATTTAGTTATTTAGTTAGTTAGTTAGTTAGTTAGTTAGTTAGTTAGTTAGTTAGTTAGTTAGTTAGTTAGTTGGTTAGGTAGCTAGCTAGTTAGTTAGACCTAGTGGGAAAACTTTTTTAGGAAACTTTTGATGAAAGATAGAAATATCAAACTTCTCTTTCTCTTAATTAGTTAGTTCGTTCCTTAGCTTTGAAAAAAATACTTTTTAGCATTTTCAGATCTAAACGCTGCTTAGCAATTTTTGTCTTAACAAGCAAATTCCCAATAAAATTAAAATATTTCTTAATAACTCATAATAATAATTTTCTTACAACCTTTTCTAACAAATAACATCACTTTGTTGCTGGTAATATTTCTAAGGATAAAAACGTGTTATAAATGTCTGAATATGACATTATACATGTATGTATATAAAAATATTTTTCATCAAAAAATGTTTTATAGAAAATACTAAAATTGAAATCCCTATACACCCATACGAGTAATATTTTTGATAATAAGAAAGAAAGAAAAAAAAACATTGTATCGGGTTGATGTAGAGCAAAAAGAAGTATAGGGGGTCACATTAAATGTAACATATTGGTTGATGGCAAACTAATTTAAGTAGAAATGAACTTTTTTTCGTTTTACTTTATACGTTTAGCTGGTTACACTCCAACATACAACGTTTGTAATCCTTATAACATAGTAAATTTTCCGTTTTTATGTCTTCTACTGAAACTTTATTTTTCTATATTAAAACTTTTTATATTTCTTTGTATGTTTTTGTGATAATGTTTTAGGAAATCAAAAACATATTGTTAAAGAAAAACGATTAAATTTTATATTGACCTTTGGTGTAAAATGTGGCAAATAGGATGATGTCCAGTGTTATTATTATACTCAATTTAACCTTTATTGCTTAAAATACACTTGAGTGTTTTCTTAACTTTTTCGGGGGTTTTTGTGAAAATGGGAGGGGTTAGCAGGAAAACTTTGCTGACAAGTGGGAAGTTTGTGTTAGTGGATTTATGATTAGGAAAGGAGGAAGTAATATAAGTATTTATATATTATAATAAATATTTGGAATAACTTTTTTAAACGCTTGTAGTTATTAACAACAATAAAGTGTTTAAATAGTATTTTCTTTAAAAGCTCTAAGTGGATGAAGAAATAAATTAAAATCAATGAAGAAAAAAACTCAGAAAAAAGTAAGAGAGAATCATCCCAGCTGTGACAAGCCTAACTAACTAACTAACTATCTAACTAACTAACTAACTAACTAACTAACTAACTAACTAACTAACTAACTAACTAACTAACTAACTAACTAACTAACTATCTAACTAA
>NC_060952.1:7827115-7830461 GCF_022045245.1 Lucilia cuprina | reverse complement strand
TTATTTTGTCATTCGATTTTTAGCACTTCAATAAAGAAGTTAGCTTATAATAATTTTCGCTTTTTTTTGCATTTTCATTGCCTGCAAAAACTATTGCAGACACAAACAGTCACTATAATACTCTTTTAAGTCAATTATGAAATTGTCTTCAAACATTTATGACACAAAAATAAAAATACAAAAATTTATATCAGCTTATTTTAACAAACTCTTTTCAATTTTGAATCTTCTCTTATTTTATATTCCTTTTAAAGGTAAAGAATCCTTTTCAAATGAAAGTAATAACCAATGCAAATCAAATAAACAAATCGGACTCATAATATGGCGTACTGACAAACATTACACAATTGCAGTCAGTCAGTCTGTCAGTCAGACAAACATTCATTCATTTGATTTTGCAAGTATTCAAATTTGTTTCATTTCTGATTTAGAAAGCATTTTCATTTCTAAAACTGATAAATTATATTTTAAAATTATGATTTCGAAATTTCACAAAAACTACAATGAGATCAAAATTTTTAAGAAAGTTAAAAAAAATCCAAGCAATTTTATGACACAAAGATAATTGAATCAAATTAATAAACTATAATTCATAAGTATGTATGTCTATAAAACCAACTTAATTCTATAATGTTTGTAAAACCTTTATTAAACATTTATAATCCAATAATTTAACACATTTTTTTCCAATTTTATTAAATACCCACACACTAATTTATAGCTGCCAATGCTAGTTATTTCATGTTAAACATTTAACAGCATTCTTATTTTTTCCAATGTAGAACAATGTTTTATGGTCGTAAAATATACTGGTAACAAATCCATATAAACATCGACTCACAAACAATTGTTAAATAAATGATTTGTTGCAGTTTTGAAGTTTCATCATTAAACAAATAACACTTGAATTTGGTAATAAATTTTTTTGCTCGTACAAGTGTAATAGTTAACAGCAAAATGGAGAAAAAAATTTGTTACTTGCAACAACCAATATGGTAGTTGTACAATACGACTGCTACTAATGAGCAACATAAAACAAGGACACTTAGTAAATAATAGTTTTTTATTTCAGCAAATAAGATGAAAGACACAATGTTGCCACTTTTTGGAGTAAAACAAAACAAAGGAGAACAAAATTGTTTTATTTATGCTATGAGGTATTGATTTTAAAGTTAAAATAAATGGTAAAACAAAACAAAAATTAACAGTGGTACCTTTTACATAAAATCTAGTATTTTTTTTAAAGCATTTTGTATACTTTTTAGGTGTTAGTTTATTTTATCAAGTTCTCACTGTTATTTTTACAGCTTTTACTCTGTGTATCAATGTTTATTGTATTTTGAGTATAATAGAAAAAATGTCGGAAATTCATCACAGAAACAATGATTGCAATTTGTCTTTAATAGTTTTTTCTTCACATTTTTCTTATGTCTTTAGCTTTCTCGTACATTGTTTCTTAGCGCCATTTTACGCTGTTCACCTATAAAAATTCTACTCATTTTTTTTAGAAAATATTTTTTCCCTTTTTTCTAATTTTTACATTCGTTGTCTTATATATTGTGGAATGATCATTTTGTTGTTTCGTTGGTAACACATACAAAGTTCTAGTTCAGTTCTAGTTCAGTTCTAGTTCAGTTCTAGTTCAGTTCTAGTTCAGTTCTAGTTCAGTTCTAGTTCAGTTCTAGTTCAGTTCTAGTTCAGTTCTAGTTCAGTTCTAGTTCAGTTCTAGTTCAGTTCTAGTTCAGTTCTAGTGCAGTTCTAGTTCAGTTCTAGTTCAGTTCAGTTCTAGTTCAGTTCTAGTTCAGTTCTAGTTCAGTTCTAGTTCAGTTCTAGTTCAGTTCTAGTTCAGTTCTGGTTCAGTTCTAGTTCAGTTCTAGTTCAGTTCTAGTTCAGTTCTAGTTCAGTTCTAGTTCAGTTCTAGGTCAGTTCTAGTTCTAGTTCAGTTCTAGTTCAGTTCTAGTTCAGTTCTAGTTCAGTTCTAGTTTAGTTTTAGTTTTTTGGCATTGAAATAAAAATAGATTCAATTCACCTTTTAAAATTTTTTCTTTAATGAGGTAACATAGGGTAACTTCTGTTTTGAAGCATTTAGTTGCATCTTTGGAATTACCTTAAATTGCTTTTTGGTGTGTAGAGTACTGTTGAATGTTTTACAGCATGTTTTATAGATGGTATGTGTGTCTAAGTGCTTGTATATGTAGAATTATTTTTAATTTTTTTCTCTCATTTATACTCTCCTTTTCTCGTGTAGTGTTTATTTTGTTCTTGTTGTATGTCCTTAATGGATGTTTTACACTTATACCGTATTAAAAATTTAACATCATTGTAATGTGTTTGAGTTGTACTTGTACTACAACATGTACAATGTACTAATGTAAAATACAATAATATAAAATGATGTGTTTTTTTTAATAGAAATTATAGTTTTTAAAAGTACAATTCCCTTTGAAAATATTCGATCAGTCAAAAGACTTAAAAGATAAATGTAAAAGGTTTCTTTGGACTTGCTTTAAACCAAACTTACATAAACTCAAAACGATTTCTCATGCCTTAACATTTTTAACATACACCTCTTTTCAAAACACTTTATATTTTTGTTATGCCTTCATCTCTTCCTTTTTTCGTTTTCACAATTTTTTCAATGAATTCAAATTTTATAAAAATAGAGACAGAGTGTCGTAATTGAAAGAAAATAAATTAATTTTAAGAAAAACATGCATTCATCAGTGTTCTTCTTTCTGTTCAATATCCCCCACATATTACTCCAATACATTTAGATTACAAATTGTTATTATGTATTGGAGCGTAAAAATAATATCCTTAATATCCTTAAATTACGTATCTTATATAAAGTTGCCTGTGTCTGTATGTTTATGTCTATGTAGACGTGAGTATATTCAATTGTATTGAATATGTTTTTACAGATTGTTGCAATAATTTGTAAAAAGCAGCAGCAGAAGAGGGGTTTATTTCAATACAAATCAATTGAAATTTCATTTTTTTTAATTTTAATTAAAATAAATAAAAGAAGGGACAATACGTTGTTTAAACTTTCAAAGAAAATTGTTGACGGAAGCTTTTAAATGTTTGAAAATTAAATTTTTATTGCTGGTCAAAGACTTTTTGCTTAAGGAAAGCTGTTGTTTGCAGAAAGAAAAATTTCCTTGTTGAGAAAAATTGTTCTAAGAAAAAAACAATGGTTTGTTTAAAACATTCTAGAACTGAACTAGAACTGAACTATGACTGAACTAGAACTTAACTAGAACTGAACTAGAACTGAACTAGAACTGAACTAGAACTGAACTAGAACTGAACTAGAACTGAACTAGAACTGAACTAGAACTGAACT
>NC_060952.1:7814648-7827015 GCF_022045245.1 Lucilia cuprina | reverse complement strand
TAACTAACTAACTAACTAACTAACTAACTAACTAACTAACTAACTAACTAACTAACTAACTAACTAACTAACTAACTAACTAACTAACTAACTAACTAAACAACTAACCAACTAAATTATTAATTAATTAACTAACTAACTTTTAAGTGGATGTCAAATTTTAAGAAAAATGTAAAATAGCACAGACAATGCAAAATTTTACAGAAAATGTAAAATTTGACACAGAATATAAAGTTTTACACAGAATTAAACATTTTACACATAATGTAATTGTAATGTAATGTAATTCAAGTAGTTTTTTTTTTTTTGCAAAACTTCTAATCCATTCAACAATACCCAACTGACAATATAATTCTACAACAACAGGTGGTTTATTTCGACGCTTATACAAAATCATGCATAAATTTAAAACAAAAAAACTTCATAAATTAACCATCATCGCCATTATTATCTTACTTTGAAATCAATGAAAAATACATTCCAACACATAAAAGCATACATATACCAAGAATTACTAAAAAAACTTTTTTTCTTATAACTTCAAGCAAATTTGAAGTAGAAAAGCAATTCACAAAAACATACAGAAAAATTCATATGATTTATGTTGTTATATATAAAAAATAATACTAGAATGTCTACTGAACATTTTTTTGCATAAAATTTAATTTAAGTTGAACATAATTTCTCTGACCATTGACGCATTTTATTAAATGTCAAAGAGTTAAAGTTTGATATTAAAACATCTGGTGCTGGTCTCAAGCAAAAATTTTAACTCCCATCTTTAAGATGATGTTGTCGTCCTCCTGCCATCAAATAGCTAGACCAATGTCTTTTATTTTTAATAGTCCTTGAATTCATTTATGGTTCAATATCTGCATTTATGTGTGTGTGTCAGAGTAAAGGAATTTGTTTTTTTATGGTATCTATCTTTCAAGTCAAATTAAAAAGTTTTCTGTCAAACTAATATTCTTCTTGCTGCTTAAAGAAAAACCAACTGAAAAAAAATTACAAAAATTTATACAAATTTTAGGGAAAGTTTTTTTTTGCTATCTTTCTACAGTCCAAAATGGAAAATTTTTAAGATTATGAACAGTTAGGGAATACATTTAGAGGGAATTATTTCTAAAAGAAAGCCACAGTTTTAAAACAGCTCGAAGTAGAAAGTCTTATTGAACTTTTTTATTGTTGCTGTTGAAGTGTTTTTGTTGTTGTTGCAGCTAAAGTTTCAATCAAAGAGCATTTTACGAAACTATTTAATGTTGTAAAATTGATTTGGTGGTTAATACTTTTAAAGAATATTATCTTTTGTTTGAAATTGAATTAAAGGTCTTCATTTTGAGGGATTTTATCCTTATACCCAATAGCACTATAGGGTCAGCTATACAAAATGTAATTTTACACAAAATTTAAAAAAAAAAACATATACAAATATACAAAATGAAAAAATAAACCGAAATGTGTGATTTTACATTAAGTGTAATATTACATTGAATGCATTGATTTACACAAAATATTTTATTTTGAGATAGTGTAATTTAATAGAATGTGTAATTTAATAACTTTTCGTGATTTTTACAAAATGTATAATTATACACCAATTGTAATTTTACTGAAACTCAGTAATTTAAAAATATTTGTAGTTTATACAAAATTAAAATTTTTACAAAAAATTAAATTTTACGCAAAATATTAAATTTTTTAAAAAAAGTGTAATTTTACACTATAAATGCATTGTTTTACACAAAATTACTTAAACTTTAAGTTAAGCTTATACATAAATTATACATAAAATGTAAGATTTTACACAAAATAAAAAATTAAAAATTTATTGTAATTCTAAACAAAATGTGTATTTTCACACAAAATGTGAAATAATACACAAAAGTGTAATTTTATACATATTATTTCACACAAAATGTGAAATTCTAAACAAAATGTGTATTTTCACACAAAATGTGAAATCATACACAAAGGTCAGATTTTATATAAAGTGTAATTTTAGACAAATTTTAATTTTATACAAAATGCGTATTTTTACACAAAATGTAAAATCTACACAAAAGCGATATTTTATATAAAGTATAATTTAGCACAAAAAGTAAAATTTTATACAAAATGTGTAATTTAACACAAATTAAAATTTTACTATTTTGTATGAAATGCGTAGTTTTACACAAATGTATAATTTTACACAAAATGTAAAATTTTACACAAAATGTATAATTTTACACAAAATATAAAATTTTACACAAAATATAAAATTTTACACAAAATATATAATTTTACACAAGATGTAAATTTAACACAAAATCTTATTATTAAGTATGAATGAATGTCGATTGCTTTACGTGAGTACCTGGTATGATGCCCTAACCCACGGTGGTCTTTTTTATCCGCTGGGTAGACTTGAACAACGGTCTACCATTGCCCCTGAATTTTTCAATGAAGAATTGAGGTGGCAATTTTTGTACATAGATTAGGCCGGTCCATGTACAAGCATTTTGCTGAAGTACTCGAGCTATCTAATCTTTGACCATTGCTACATATCTGGAAAAGAAAAGAAAATTCAATGGTATCATTTGTATATGATACCTTTTATACATCATCATACAACCCAGCACACCTCTCATTTATACGACACATTCATAAGAGAAAAACAGACAACACATTTATTATAGGTAGACGGGTGGGTGAGGCCCGCAGTACCCTACCATACAAAATTAATACCAACTCATTTCCAACGCTTAGTCCCAAAGTCACTCCTCTGTGGGGTATCTGTTGTTTCGGCAACAGCACCAAACTTATACCTAAA
Source organism: Lucilia cuprina (assembly GCF_022045245.1). Taxonomy (NCBI): domain Eukaryota; kingdom Metazoa; phylum Arthropoda; class Insecta; order Diptera; family Calliphoridae; genus Lucilia; species Lucilia cuprina. The sequence goes on along the minus strand of NC_060952.1, from coordinate 7,824,203 downwards.
TATATCAGTCTTTTAACCGCAACATACTCTTCCCGCGAATTTGGGTTTAAACCACACCCACTACGTGGATCGCGAAGAAATCTTAACCAAACTGACCATCTAGCACATAGTCCTGCGGGCAACTGTCCACCCGTAGTACCAGATTATGCGGTGCTCTGGTTTGACCTCTTTCAATCTATGCCAGGACTAAGCCAAGCAGTAGACTGTAGCAAATTTTTTAGTCCCGACCATACTAGAGGTATTAGAATAACCCCTTTATTCTCCGAGATTGCAATAACATCAAGGTGGAAGCTGCACCAAGGTGGCATGCCCCCGAGGGAGATTATTATTAAGTATGTATTATTATTAGGTATGTACCCAGCAAAAACGTTCATTACTTTGTAAAAAGTCAATATTATCGGAGTTATTGGAGGCAAGTATTTAACACAATCGCTTACAAGTAATTAGATAAATCAGTGAATGTAAAACGCTTCAATATCTTGAAGAAGAAGTTGACTAATGAATATGAAAACATTTATAAAACACATTATTAATAAGAAGTTACAAGATTACTTCTGTGTAATTGGGACGATATGTAATAGTTATTGTAAAATATATTAAAAGTGTTTTAGCCTAGTTTTTGCTGGGTATTTCTTCATAATTTATGCTAAATTAAAATTTTGTTTTAAATAAGTCAACTTTAATTATTGCTTCTTTTGCAATTTAAATCAGAAAAACCCCTAACATAGAAATAAAAAACTCTAATTTCCTTTTTTTGTCAATTATTTGTCAAAATTATTTTTAACTTATAATTTTCAGCAAAAAAAAGCGGGAAAATTATTCTTTGTTTTTTATTGCCTTGTCTTTCTTGGCTTAACTTAAATTCTTACCCAGTTTTGTTTCAACAGAAAACAATGAAAATAAAAAGAACTTAAAACCAAACAAGAAATACAAAGATATTTTTGAAATGTCTAAGATTATAAAAGCAGTTGAGGGAAAAATTCTATTTGTCTATTTTGGTAATGGTATTTCTAAGGAAATAACTTTTCTTGTTTTTAAAGAAAAATTTCGATGAACTACAGCATTATAGTGAGGACTGCATAATAATATAGCATATTTTTTTTCTGCTGGTTAGTTGGGTTTTCTATGCCAAATTAGTTTGTCAGTTGGTGGGTAGGAAAAGTGTAATAAATAGTGAGTCAGTCATAGAAATAGTTTGTCATTGTGTTAGTTTGGTGTATTCGTTCATTGGTTGGTTGCTCTGGTTAGTTAGTTTTGGACGACTTTTCATATTTGCATAGTTAAGCAGTTTCGTAAAACATTATAATGAAATAATTGAATAAAGTATAATGGGGAGGCATAATTGGTTTCATTCGCATCATACTCTTCATCATCATCAGCATCATGCTCTAAAGATGAAATTTCTGTTCTATGAAAGCGAATTATGCAGTTTTAACCAAAACAAAAAAATTTTTATTCACAAAAAAAATTAAGAAAATTTCTAACAAAAAAACGCACAAAGATAAAATAGATAAGTCATCTTTATTTTTTTGATATTTCATGCTGTTAATTCTGCTTTTGAGTGAAGAGTTTCAGTTAAACTCTACATAAAGCTAAAAAAATTTAATTAAGAAAAAAAAGGATAATAAATCCTGTTAGAAATAAATTAGTTTGTAAATTATATAAGAAAAATAATTGGTAGTTTTTAGCTTTTTATGCAATTTTTGAGGTGTTACAAATTAAAACTTGTTAATTTGATTTTTGTTTTAACATTTTTTTAATTAAAATTGTTTGGTGAAATTTCATATTTTTTAATAAACGAAAAATACAAAAATATTTTAATAAAATATTTTGCATGAAACTTAAACACTGAACTGTTTTCCATAGAAAAACTCATACTTATCAAGCATTCATCATAGTTCACTAGTGAGCAGTCATAGCAACAGAACCAAACACTCTGGCATTAACTTGATTATGAGATGCATTTAAAATAAATGTAGACGAAAACAACAAAATATGTTCATTTTGGTTTAAAGAAAAACAAAATAAAGGGGCCCAAGAGTCTATGGATAAATTAGGCAATATAACAAACATATGAAAACAAAAGTATAACCTCGAGTCTTGATTTAGTTGCAATCCAAAACCTCTGGTCATTTGGAATCGATTCCATTGACTTTTTCCATCTTCTGCAAGTCCAGTTAAGTTTTTCTGTAATAATTGCCCAAATCTTATTTATGTTAATTCTGAATCTCTCTAATATTTATATATTTTAATGCATTTTGATGGATTTCTTCAAAAAAAAAAAAAAAAACATTGTCATGCTTTTGCATTAAGTTTTACAACTACTCGAAATATGTATTGTTGTTGCTGCCTTATGCTTTTATTGTTGTTGCCATTTTGTTATCCTCATTTTCCTATATTTTCTTATAGAACAAGTATTTGTTGTCATTGTCCTTGTCAGTGTTGTTATTCTTGTCTTCATTTTTTTTTTTTTTTGTTTTTTTTATTTTTAATGTTGTTCTTAAAATGCTGTTGCAGTTTTTGCTGTTTTTTGTCCTTCACATGTATTTTCTTTTAACATACACATAATCATAGATGTTTGTTTGTGTGTGAGTGTTTTTGAGTATATTTTCTCAATATCAACATTTTTGGTTATTCTTGTTAAGTAAAGCTACGCTTTGTTAAATTGTTTTTCCACTTTGTAAATGGTTGTTGTGTGTCTCTGCCAACATGTGTGTTTTTTTTTATTCTTTTACACACACACATACATATTTAAATAATAATACGAGTATACAAACATATTTGCATATGGCAGGATGCAATGTAGAAGAACTAAGCAAATTGTTAGCAAAGTTCATAAAGAAACGTAATCTCAAAGAGGTTAAATTTTCTTTAGAAAATATACTCTAAAAGAGAACAAATTTCTATAAAAAATAAAGTCAGAATTACTACAACTTTCTATAGAAGATATACTCTCAAGGAGAGGAGTTTTTCTATAGAAAATAAGACTCTAAAATAGGGCAAGTTTTCTATGGGAAATATACTCTCAAGAGATCAAATTTTTCAAATAGAGAAAACTTTCTATGCAAAATAGACACTCAAGAGGACGAATTTGTTAAATAGAGAAAACTTTCTATGAAAAATTGACTTTCAAGAGATCAAATTTTCTATGGAAAGTACACTCTCAAGGAGAGCAGATTTTCGATAGAAAATAAACACTCAAAGAAAGCAAATTTTCTATAGGAAACAGACTGTCAATAAAGCAAACTTTCTATGGAAAATTGAATCTCAAAGAAGGTAAATATTTCATAAAAAAGTCTCTTAAACAGATAAAATTTCCTAATGAATGAATGAAAGAGAGACAAATTTCTATAGAAAATATACTCTAAAAGACAGCAAATTTTATACGAAAAATAAGCCCTCAGTATAAACTCAAACAGAGTGTATACACTCAAAATAGAAAATTGACTCTCAAGAAGATCAAGTTTTCTAAAGAAAATAAATTTTCAAAAGATCAAATTTTCTATGCAAAGACGACCGAAATAGACCCTCAAAGAGAGCAAACTTTCTATAAAAAAAAACTAAAAAAGCTAACTTTCCCCAGAAATTATATTGAAAGAAAGAAAATTTTCTATACAAAATAGACTTTCAAAGAGAACAAAATAGGATTCAAAGTAAATTTTGTAAAGAAAACAAATCCACAAGAAAGTAAATAAATCTTAAAGAGATTAAAGTTGTTTGTAGAAAAAAGATTTTAAAGAGAGCAAAATTGCTCTAAAAAAGTACTTTCACAGAGAGTAATTTTTAAACCGAAACTGCAAGAGTACCAATACATTTACTATAACTTTTTTAGTACATTTTTGAGAAAGTTGTAGTTTTATAATGTTTGGGATCTCTTGGCTTTTCCCTTTAAGCTCTCGATATTATTAAATGCAGCTAGTATCCGTAAGTAATGCATGTACTTTTTCACCAGCTCTCTATACATACAGAAATGCCATGTTATAGTTCCTCGATGTTTGCAGTTCTTGTTTTCATTTTATTATTTTTTTTTTTTTATATATACAAAATATTGTTTTTGTTTCGTTTTTTTTTTCTACATGTTTCATTGAAAATCCATCGTTGAACATTTGGGAATTTCAGGGTGTTTACCACTCATTTGAGTGTTTGTGTGTCAACTCACATATGCATTTGGAAAGAGTGTGTTTTTAACCCTGCAGTTCAAGTTGTTTTTCATTATTCATTAGCTATAGAACTTGCTGTGTGACTAGTTGAAGTTGGAAATAAAGGAACAATGGAATCTACAGCGGGTTACTTTTAGTAGGTTAAATAAAAACTTTCAAGCTTTTATTTTAAAAAAAAAAAATGTCTTCTCTTTCGTTTACTAAGATGCATTAAAGTGGTGATTGTTTTACTATGTGTATTACTCACTTGTTTACTTTTAGATACTAAAAATTTTAAAGAAATACATTTTGGTATTACAAACCTTTATATATAGATTTGAGTGAAGCAAACTTTGGGGATTTTAGGAAATACACCTTCAAAAGAGACTCATAAACCTTCTGGGTTTTGTATAAAATATGTTAAAATATATTTTATATACTAAACAGTATACTAGTGTGTAGTTTTACTACAAGGATTCTTCCTTCTATGTTTTTTTTTAGTCATGTTTAGAAACATGTTTTTGAGATTATATGTTGAGAATATATATATTTTTATATATATTCTTGTATATTTTAAGTAGAACAAGAACATTTTCTTTAATAAATTTTTAAATATTTTTTTTTTTCTATTTTCTTAACGTATGCAACTTGGGGTTGCTTTTATAGAAATATAAATTAATTTATTTAATAAAATTAAACTATTATAGTCCTAGGGCATCAAAGGAAAAATGTTATGACATGGTAAATTATTAAAAATGCAATTTTTATAACAAACATTTAGGAGTAAACAGATTTAAAATGATATTAAAAAAAAACAAAAACAAAATAAGGAAAGAAAAAATTTAAAAAATTGAATATTTAAAACTTATACAGAAGATAAGAATAAAGGTATTAGAACTTCTCGGCCAGCAGTTATAACTACAGGTTAGAAAAGGTTTGGTCGAGTAGAAGTTGCAACAAGGGGATATTTCATAAAAAAGTGATATAAATCTGTAATTTCTTAACGTTTACAGGTTTAGAGTTAATGCGGATGTATTGTGTTGAAATTTAGATTTTGTAGGGTGTTTAGATGGTTTCCAAATTTATGCACTTTTGTCTAATAGTTTACACACAATTGCCATTGATATTTTAGTTTCATTTTTAATTTCCCTTAAAAAATTACAAGCAAATTTACTCTTGTAACCAAAAAATTCAAGAGAAACAAACTCCCTAAATTAATTTATTTTTCAAACAAAAATTTATTATCTGCCACAAATTGCCCCAAAAGTAAAAGACAAAAGAAAAAATCTACGAAAATGTTTCATAAAATTTTTAAATCCTTTTCTTAACTTCCTTTTTAATGTCCCTGTTGATACACTTACATGGACACAGAGCAAAAACAAAACAGTAGCCCAAACAACAACAACAAAAATTACAAGCATAAAATTTGTGGAAAAAAAGTGCTATGAAACATTTGAAAGTGACAATGAATGTAGGAAAGTGTATACGAATGTGTGTATGTGTAAAATTTGGTTTTGGTAAATATTTTTACAAGTACTTTGCTATAAAATTACTTTGGTTCAGTTATTTTTAAATTGCAAAAAAAAAATAGTAACATTTAGACAAACAAAAATACAAGCAAAGAAAAGGGTCATTGTGACAATCATCAATTAAGTCCTAAATGTATCCTTTTTCATTCATGTTTTTTTGTTTTTGCATTCACAAAAGTATAAATTGTTTAAACAAAAATATTTTTTTTTGCAGGCCTTAGATTTGGTCTACTACAAGTTACCATTAAATTTTTATTTTACTTCTTTGCCTCAATATATGTATGTATAAGTCTAGGGTTACGGAAGTGAAAAACAAAATGTTTAACTATTGATTCAAAAATAAAATAAAATTCAAGTAAGAGTTAAAGGACATGTACACAAAAGGAGTTGACAGCCTCATAAAGTTTTAAGCATTAACAATATCCATAGATTTATTTAAATGTAAACAAGTTGCAAAATATGTCTTTGACACAAAAGTAAAATATGTAAAAGGGTGTATGTATCACTTACAAAATGTTGCAAATGATTTGTGAGCAAAAAAAAAGAAAAAAAAATACAATAATAAAGGAAATAGTCAATTTGTATAAAAAGAAATTCTATAATGAAGAATGAAATAAAAATTTATTTAAAAATAATTATTTTTACTTTAAAAAGTAATTACAAAATGGGTAGAAAAATAAAATTTACAGTTCTTGAAATTTATATTGGAAATTATAATAAACTTGCAGGATTTCTCTAAAGTCAATGGACAGGCCTATTGATTTGACTACGGTCTAGTCTATTGTATAGACTATGGTTTAGAATCTTAACTAAACAATATTGCATTCTCTTAACTATATAGATTACAGTTTTGTATCTTGACTAGACTACAGACTTTTGTATAGACTGAAGTCTTGTCGTTTGTTTAGACTACAACTATGTCTCTTATCTAGAATTCAGTCTTGTCTCTTGATTAGACTACAGCCCAGCATCTAAACTGAACTATTGAATTGACTACTTTCTAGTTTACTGACTATATTACACATTATTCTCTCGACTAGACTGCATTCTAATGACTTGACTACACTACTGTTTATGCTATTGACTGCAATCCAGTCTAATCTATCGACAAGGCTACAGTCTCTTGACTAGACTACAGCCCAGTCTCAAAACTAGACTGCGGACTAGTCTCTACAGTCTTAACTATTGACTCAACTACATTCTAGTCTGCTGACTAGATTACATCCTAGTCTCTTGTCTAGACTGCAGACTTGTCTGCCCTACAGTCCAGTCGAAAGGGCTACATTGATTACAGTCTAATCCCATGACTAGACCTTGACTAGACTAGAGTCTAATACTTTGCATAGACTACAGTCTTGTTTTTTGAATAGAATACAGTCTTGTCCTTAGAATAGAATACAGCCTTGTCCTTTGAGTGGAATACAGTCTAGTCCTTTGGGTAGAGTGTACACTGACTTTGGCAGAGTAGTACATTGACTTTGACAGTCTAGACTACATTTTAGTACCTTGACTGGACTACAGTCTAATACACTGACTAGACTAAGGTCTAGTCTCTTGGCTAGACTACAATCTGTTTTTTTTTTTAACTCGACTACATTACGATCTCTTAACTAGACTATGGACTAGGCTACAGAGTAAATGATTGAATATACCAGATCTATGTACATTGACTTTGACAGTCTATTACATTGACTCGACTACAGTTTAGTACCTTAACTAGACTACAGTCTAATACACTAACTAGACTAAGGTCTAGTCTCTTGGCTTGTCTAAAGTCTAGTTTCTTGGCTAGACTAAAATCTAGTTTTATTTTTTAACTCGACTACAATACGAACTCTTAACTAGACAATGGACTAGGCTACAGTGTAAATAATTGAATATACCACAGTCTAGTCCCTTGACAAGACTTTATTTTATTGTCTTGACTAAACTATAGTCAGAATCTTAACTATACTACAGTATAAGTATACTACAGTATAAAAGCCGTTGTACACGATTGTCAGATCTTACAACGTTGTCAGTAAAGTGTTCAGAAAATGTCTAAAAATCATCTAAACTTGCAATTTTTCTTTTGCAACATTGTCAGAAAAAGCATTACCGAAAATATTGCAAGACAAAATTTGTAAGTTGACTGTATTATTAGGCATTTTCTGCGCATTTTACTACCAAGGTTGTAAGATCTAACAACCGTGTATACATAGCATAAGTCATATATACACGTTATATTGACTGAAAAAGCTAATGTGGTACAATAGTGCGTATGAATATTAAGATTTTGCCTTAATATTTCCTATATTACTTATACGTACCATAAATCTAACTAAAAACTGTAGCATAATTTTAAGAGATACTTTCTAGTTAACATTCAAGCAAATCATATACATATATGATTACTTTTTACTTTATTTCTATGTATTTCTCATATTCTAAATTGTTAACACATCATTGTGGTCGTATTCTTTCCCATAGCCCCTACGCATGCATTTAATAACTCACCTACAATATATAACTTTTTTAAATATATTAAAAAGTTTAAATTAATAGAATACGAAAAAAACCAATTACAACATGATATGTCATACATGTTCCTATATGTTGAACACAAATGTTAATAATCAAAAAATAAAAAGTTAAAAAATGAAATGAGAAAAATTTTAAGTGAAAAAAAAATTATAAATAAATTTAAACAAACAACATTTTTTGTTATTTTCACATGAACAACAATTTGCTTGTATACACAAACGAAATAAAGTTTTTGTTTTTTTTTTAACTCCCTTAGAAAGGAGTAAGGCAATCATGTGGTTCTATGTTACCTTTGGGACATTTGGATAATAATACGAAAGAACACAATTTTATAAACACACACGAACACACAGATAGAAATGGAGTGTAAACATTTTTCGTTAAAATAAAATAAGAGTAAAGTTAGTGAATGATAAAACCTAGAAAAAGGGGGAAAAAATTATGTTGGATAGAATTAAGAAATATTTGCAAAGCGAGGGGAAGAGATAAATTTTATAAAATTTCTCAATGAGAAATTACAGAGGAAAACAAGTCGACTATATGATATCCTATACCAGTCAGTATGTTATTTTTTAAAAAATAAAGCTTCTAATTTGTTTTTAACTTTATTCCTAAATATTTTTACTTATTGTTGACTAAAAAAAAAAAATTTAAATTAAATGTCACTTTATAAACACACTCATACATACTCATACATAAATAAACTATACATTGTCACAAGCAAAGAAATTTGTGGCTTAGTTTATATATGTATTTTAATGTACAATTTTAAGTTTTATCCTTTTAATAAGATTTAATATTTAAAATGATAACAAGAAAAATGACATGAAGCAAAATATTGTTGTACATAAAATATTACCTTTATTTTTAAGGAATAATATTGTATTTGTTTCGTAAAATGTTAAGAAATTAGTGACAAATGTTATGTCTTAAAATGTGTTTAAAAGATTTGAAAATATGATTTCCTTTAATTATTATCTAAAGTTTTACTATATGTAAAAAATATATTTTTAAATTTATAGTTGTAAGATATTCGAGATAAATTGTTAGGGAAATTATTAGTTAAAGTATTGTAGAAAAATATTTCTTAAAAAATTTACTATGATAGTAATAAATGTATAATATTTAGAGTTTTTAACGGTTTATGAAATGTAGAAGGTAGTTACTTAGTTATTTAGTTGAGGGCAACGGTAGGTTAATGGTTAGTGTTGTAGTCTGGTAGACCGGAAATAGTGGATTTTTGCGACTTAGTTAGTTAGTTAGTTAGCTAGTTAGTTATTTAGTTATTTAGTTATTTAGTTATTTAGTTATTTAGTTATTTAGTTATTTAGTTATTTAGTTATTTAGTTATTTAGTTATTTAGT
>NC_060952.1:7812470-7814548 GCF_022045245.1 Lucilia cuprina | reverse complement strand
CTAGAACTGAACTAGAACTGAACTAGAACTGAACTAGAACTGAACTAGAACTGAACTAGAACTGAACTAGAACTGAAATAGAACTGAAATAGAACTGAACTAGATCTGTATAAAGCAAAATCAATCAGAGAGCTCTTTCATTACTCTACCGATCTCTGTTTTTAAACAAATAAAAACATGTAGCACTTTGAGTGGCTTTGTTTGTTTTGTTATGCTGAAGCGTAAGGTAAATAGTGCAAGAAAGCGCATAGCGTTTCGCTTTTTCTCAATGTCGCCATGTTACTAACATTTCATTTTTCTAGACATTTTCTATATTTCTAAAGACATAAGTACACAAATAGAAGCCATGTGCTTTTATGGCATTATATGGTTGACGTTTTCAACTTTTTCCAGATATTTATTAAAAAAATAACTAATATTAAAAAATGTTTGTATACAATTTAAAATTGGTTACATTGTTGGGCTTTTAAGTCTACATTATTTTCTTAGAACAACTTAAGTATAAAATACCAATTCGTTAGCTTTTTGGATCAAAATTTCATTGCTTTAGTTTGGCTTTTCTATATAATAATAAAATACAAAGACAGAAATGGCAATAAATCTTAAACTGTTGTGATTTTTTTATTACTTTCGTTATTTTATTTTTTCTATTGTGTTCACATAAAAATTCCCTTTTGGCTTTGGTTTATACTTATTTTGGATTTTAAATGTAAAGTAGAAAAAACTGTTTATAGAAAAATGAAGAAATTCTGCAAGAAATAATTTCAATTTTGGTACTAGTTTTATTTATATAGCTAAATGATTTTTTAGTCACATAAGGTTTAGATGGTAAATAGATAAACTCTACTTTATTAGATTACAATTTCACATGTAAGAAACAGCAAAAGCGATATTTTTCTTCTGTGATATCAAATAGTTGTTTTGGAGTTTGTCTGCTTAACCTCTTAAATGTATATCTTATGATCATTCATAAGTGTACGTCCTCTTGAATGAGTTTTTTTAAATGTTATGTAAAAATATTAAAAACTTTTTTTGCTTAAATTTGTTAGACTTAAACTATTTACCAAATAAATCTTAAGAGTAATGTGTCTACCTACACATACATAACTATTGAGTGTTTTTGTACTTTGAATGTATTGTCACAAATATTTTTCTTATTATGGAGAAAAAGGAAACCAAAACTCCCAATTTCATATTTCCTTTTCCTGTTATGAAACAACAAAACAAAAACAATATTTAAAGAACTTAAAAACAGGACTGTTGTTTGTTGAAGATTTCTCTCCAAAAGTAGAAAAAAATTCCAACACATTTCCTTTGACCTTTTTGTAGGCAACAACGAAAACAAAAAAACAACAACTTTTTCATTTATTTTGTAAAGTGTTTGTGCGGAAATACATTAGACGTTATTGGTAACAAATACCCACCTTAGATTTTGTTTTTTTTTCACTATTTGCTTTTGCAGGTGAAAAAAATTTTCTCTGAATAAATATTTTCGCATGATTTGTGGTTTTAAAATAATTAATATTTATGATTTGTTTTTTTTCGTTTTCTTTTTTTCTGCGCGCTTTTTCTTAATATTAAATAATAAATGATTTAATGTATTTTTTATGTCCTGGGCATTTTAAATCTTTATTTTTTAAAATGATTTTTTTTAACAAAAATTTGAAATGTAATAAAAAAGAGGATTTTTTACATGTGACATTTGTAATAAATATTATTTATTCAAATCTCACTTGATTTAGCAAAAATATGTTTAAACGAGAATTGAATTTTTAATGAAATTGTTTTTGAAATTACAAATCAAGTTTGTTTTAATGGTTAATTTGGCAAATAAAAGAAAAATAAAATTTAGATTAAAAGGTTCATTATTTTGAAATGGAAATTATTGTTTGGAATACATTTAGTATAAACAGCAAATAGGAAGTCAATGATTCGAAGTAAATTTTAAACAAAAATATTCATAAAAAATCTTCAAAAGAAGAAAAAATTAGATATGTAATTCCTGCTAACTAACTAACTAACTAACTAACTAACTAACTAACTAACTAACTAACTAACTAACTAACTAACTAACTAAC
>NC_060952.1:7800027-7812370 GCF_022045245.1 Lucilia cuprina | reverse complement strand
AGTTAGTTAGTTAGTTAGTTAGTTAGTTAGTTAGTTAGTTAGTTAGTTAGTTAGTTAGTTAGTTAGTTAGTTAGTTAGTTAGTTAATTAGTTAGTTAGTTGGTTAGTTGGTTAGTTGGTTAGTTAGTTAGTTAGTCATTATACATTTTGTGTAAAACTCAGAATTTCATATAAAATTATACTTTTTATGTAAAATTACACATAATTGTTTTGTACATTAAATATGAAATTATGTAAAATTGTGTAAAATTACATATGTTTCGTAAAATTACATACATTTTTTTATAATTTAGTTTTTTATAAATTCATACATTTTGTATAAAAGAAACGTAGAAAAATATGATAAAGCCATTTTTGTTGTGGGCTTTCAAAAGTCATTTTAAACCTTCTATATATTTTTTAGTAAAACTGAAGTTTTTTATATTGTTATAGTTAATTTTACATTATTTAGATTTTTTTTGTATAGAAAAGCACGACAATTTGCCATAAATATTATTGCGCGTTCTTTTGATTTGATTTATTATTTTACGTAAAGCACGATTTAAAAATGAAAACATGAGTTAATAAAAAGCAATTACACATACATATGTATAAATAGTTTACCTATGTATGTATATTTTAAATATGAATATAGTCATTTATATAATTTTTATCTGCATATAAAATCCTACAAACATTTGTACCTCACAATGTATGTATGTATGTATTATATGTTTGAATGTTTACATAAAAAAGGATTGTTTAGTTTAACGTGTTGAGTTTATTTCTTTCTGCTAAATTTGATTTGAAAACTTTAGTTTATTTGCTACATTTCATTGCAAACACTATATTTTATTTGATAAATATTTATTTTAACAAATAGTAAAAATAAACTAGACTTATTCGTAGAAAAACATAGTTTAGTTTAGAAAAAATAGTAAACAAGTGTCATAAAAAGTTTGAAAAAGGTGTGAAAATATTGAAATTTTGTTTTTGTTATGGTTGATTTAATAAAACAAAATTACTCCATAAATGAAACTTTAATTTACGGTTTGGATAAAAATATAAGTCTATTGAATATGTAATTTTATTCAGTTTGTTAATTAATACGTATTGAGATTTTTTAAGTGATACTTAAATAATTAAAAGTTATTGCAAAATTTATTTTAGAAAAGAAAAAATGATTGAAAAATAAAAAAACTTTTATACAACTCTTGAAAGTTTTAAAAGTTTTTAATAAGTTTTTTTCGGAAAAGTTGAAAGTAAGTTGTCTTAAAACTTTTATACAACTTTGAATAAACACTTTGAAAGTTTTTATAGAAAAGCTTCTAATATTTTGTAAATAGGATTTTATACTTATATAAAAAGCACTGAAGCTTTTAGAACAACGATTTTATAAAAATGTTTTATTGTTTTATTTAAAGCTTTTAAAGTTTTACAAAAGGCTTTTGCAAATAATAAATAAGCATATAATTTAAGCTATTAAAAACGACTTTCTTGATTTTATGTTAAAGATTTTAAGCTTTTATAGAAAACGGTTTATATTAATTTTGTGTTTGTAAAAAGTTGGTGTAAATTTATGCAAATTTTATAAAGCTCTTACTAAATAGCTTTTAAGTTAAGTTTATCTGTTTTTCAGAAGCTTTTAGGTTTGGATTATAAGCTTTAAGCATTTAAAGCAAATAAACTTTTTAAATTACAACTTTAGATGTTATCATTTAATAACTATTTAAATACAAAAAAGCTTATTTAAATGGACATTTAGCATGTTTATAGAAAAACGCTAAATAGATCCATTAGCTTTTATCTAAAACTTTTAACTTTTGAGCTTTAAAAAATACAACAAAAATACAACGTATATACAAAGTTTTAATAGCTTTTATTTTAGAACATTTTAAATAATTTTTTTTATAAAATTTCCATTTAAAAAATTTCGCAAAAAAATAAAAGCTTTCAAAACAAGCTTAAAACTATTTTTAGAAAATGAAAAAATTTCTAGGAATAAAAAAACAATCGTAAAAATTCAGTTGTGTCTCTCCTCAATCGGACAGAGTATAAATTTTAAGCAAAATTCTGTTGCAGAATTTTTCTCCAGCTTTAAATGTTGGCTGTCAGAGGATTGTAAAAAAAGTCCAGTAATTTAATCCATTTACTATCGAATAACAACCATTACGACAACAACAACCAACATAGAAGTTACAAAACTGCAAGTCGCACTTAAGAAAATTGCTTAACACACGTGTTACTCTAAAGAAAAAGAAAGAAAACACAACAATTTTAACCACAATCCCCATTGCAACAGACAAGGAACAACGACGACACATAATGGGAATATCTAAAGCTCTAAACATTTTAAATGTAAATCAGTTTGTTTACTACAGTGTTTTCTTTTATTTACATTTTCCTTTCGATTCTTACAACTAGACGACTAGAAAGAATATTTTGATGTTACAAAAAAGGAATGAAACAAATCCACGGTATATAAATAAATATTATTGTTGTGATGTTGCTTGCAACAAATACACCTTGTTTGTAATACATATATACATACATCCATACATACATACAAATTTTTTTGTAGTCCAAAACAGGCATAAATACTTGATACATTTGCATAAAATAGTGTGTCTTGCTTAAAGCAACACTAGCAAGTTTTCATTTCTGTTTTGAGTCTTTTCTTTAAAAGTAAAATTGTCTTGTACAATAATAACATTTCCAGTAAATTATTATGACTGGTGTTTTGTTGGCAAAACCCAAAACTACTTCAATTCCTAATGGAATTTGTTAGATGCTACTACTACTACTACTACTACTACTACTACTACTGTATATGTTAAAAAAGAAAATAAACAAATATATAAATAAAACTATATGTTAAGCATATCCTTGCTTTTGTAGAAGCATATCTCTCTGTGACACCGGAAATAAAAATATATTTATGTAAGAGTTGTGGAAGCAAAATTCTTTAAATGTATCCATGTTTTGAGGTTCGTGTCGTCATCATTTGGAAAATCCTGTCTTTTTTTTCTGTATTTTCTAAGAATATTTTCTTAACAATTGTCACAAGAACTGAAATGATGTTTATGTTAAATAATATGAGAGAAAAAAAGAAGAATAGTTTTCAACATTGTATTTATGTTAGTGTATGAGTTGTAAGTACATGTATATTTATACTATTACATGCTACTAAGAGGTTTATATATTTTGCTAGCCATTTCCGTACGTTTTTACTTGTGTTTCACTTTGTTAGATCTTTCATATTCTTTCTTTATATTTATACAAAACAGTAGAGCGATATAGTTTTCAGCAAAAGTGTACTTATTAGAAATTCTACTTCAATGTGAAAGTATTTTATATTAAAGTTTTTGAGTTTTCATTGTAGAAAGCATCTAAGCTATCAAGAAAGTCTTTTAGGTTTTGTAAGACATCTTCTATAAACAAGTTGTTAAGCTTTTTTTAAAAGCGTTATTAAATGCTTTTATAAAAAAGGTTTATTGCTCTTATTAAAAAGCCTAATGCTTTTAGGCTTTTGCTTAAAAAAAAGGTATGCACTTATTTATAATATTTTATCTTTTTATTTAAAAGCTTTTGTGATTTTATAAAATAGTTATTATAAAAAAGCTTTTATTAAAAAGCTTATTCTTTTAAAAAAAGCTTTTATTCTTTAAAAAAGCTTTTATGCTTTTATTAAAAAGTATGCTTTAAATAAAAAGCTGTTATACTTTTACTAAAAAACTTTTAAGTTTTTATTAAGAAGCTTTTTTGCTCTTATCAAAAGCTTTTTAGATTTTATTAAATAGTTTTTTAAATTTTATTAAAAAGTTTTTTAGATTTTTTTAAGAAGCTTTTTTACTTTTATCAAAAGATTTTTAGATTTTATTAAAAAGCTTTTTAGATTTTTTTAAAAAGCATTTTAGATTTTATTAAAAAGCGTTTGTGCTTTCATTATTTAACTTTTATACGTTTATTCGAAAGCTTTTATGATTTTATTAAAAAGCTTTAATGCGTGTAATAAGAAATTTGTATAAAGCTTTAAGACAATACTATGAATTTTGTTTATTATAAGAAGCGTTTAATAGAAGAATACTTTTTGATATTGTAAAAGCATTTAAAAGCTTTTTTACAATATATTTATATAAATAATGGACTTAAAGCTTTCTACAGCTTTCGTATCTTACCCATATTATATAAAGTTTTTTTAAATAAATTTCTTATTTGAACATAAGTATATAACAAAAGCAATGAATGTAAATTTTTTTACACATTTCATAATTTTAAATCAAACAAAAAAGCTTTTTTGATTTTATAAAAAAGTTTTTATAATTTTACAAAAAACCTTTTGAGTCTTTGTAAATTTATTTGTACGGCATTTAAGCTTTTTACAGCTTTCTTATTGCAGACATTTTAATGAAAGCTTTCTAAGGAAGTTTCATTATTTAAGATACTTTTGCACTAAGTAATTCTTATAAAAGCTTTAACGCAATATTTTCCCCCCACTGTATGTAAACATTTTATACGCCCATGTAAGCATAGCGAAAACAATTAATGTGAAAGTATATATAAACTATATTGCAGAATTTTTTTTATACATTTGAAAATTTTCAACAAAACAAAAATTTAAAAATTTTACAATACTATTTTCGAATTTTTCAAGTATACATACGTACTAGTTCTTATCATGCATAAAATCCAAGTATTTTATGCACTTTTACACAAAAACAAAAAAGTACTTGCATATAAAATATAAAAATGATTTTTATGTTAAGATGCTATCTTTAGTATTTTGAATTAAAAATGACATTTATGTCTAGAAAGAGCAACAGCATAGATACAAAAGATGCAGGTCACATAAAAAAACAATAAAAGGATTTTCTACAACCTCATTTTTACACATACATATGTACCTACATATTCAAATTTATGATTTAGCTCAATCTCTGTTAGTTTTAAAAGAACTGAATTTGGGTCTTTTTTACGTTTAGCAGGATTTACTGATTATATCTAGAGCTTTTTTAAGTTGCAGTGTTTCAACTTATGTCTTCTATACTTTCCTCAAGAATTATGTTAATGCTAAAGCTTTTTTTACCATACTTATTTTTATTATCAGATGTGTATGTTGTGCTAAAGATGTTGTTTATGATCTTCTTTCAAAGAGTTTTATGGGTCATGACAACAGAATCATTACATTTACCTTCTTCGAGTTCTTCTTGTTTTTTTATAACTATTTCCATATGAAATGTCACAACTGGTGAAAAGTAATAAATTTTCTTTTGTTGTCTTCTGTTCTGTCATTGATGGGTTATATGTGTTGCATTCTCTTCTCCTTCCGCCGTCTCTTTCATTCTTTTTAAGTTCTTTAGTTCAGAAAATGGGGTGTCCATCTATAGTGCTTGGAAAAGTGCATAAATCTGTTTGTTTTATTTAACCATTGTTAGTGTTGATGATGATTTTTGTTGCAGTTTGCTACTATTGTTGTTGCGATAAGTACTTACTAGTGATAAGTTTTTATGTCAAGTAGTAATTTTGAGTAAAGTTTTAAGCTTTTTTTTGTAAAAAAGAAAAACCTTGAACTGTTTTATGATGCTTAATATTTTTGATGTTTTATTAAAAGAACTTTTTTGTAATTTAATTAAAACAAGTGTAGGAATACTTAAGAAACTAGAAAAATTTTGTATAAAAATAATAATTTTATTAAAGTGACTTTAAAATATATTTAAAATAAAGAGAATTTTTAAAAACTTTTAATAAAAAAATATTTGTATAATTGATAGTGTTTTTGATTAATTAAAAAAAAATAATTTTATATAATTTTTTATAAAAAATTCTAGAAATATTCTGAACTATAACTAAACTAGAACTGAACTAGAACTGAACTAGAACTGAACTAGAACTGAACTAGAACTGAACTAGAACTGAACTAGAACTGAACTAGAACTGAACTAGAACTGAACTAGAACTGAACTAGAACTGAACTAGAACTGAACTAGAACTGAACTAGAACTGAACTAGAACTGAACTAGAACTGAACTAGAACTGAACTAGAACTGAACTAGAACTGAACTAGAACTGAACTAGAACTGAACTAAACCGCTCAAATGTATGTTAATTTTTCTTTAGGTACATTGGTACGTATAAGTAATATGCGTAATAGCTGAGAAAAACACTCATACGTATATTGCTTTAGAGAAGCATGTCGAAATAAATTTGTAAACAAGATAAATAGTAAAACAGTTAAGAGGAAATTGTATATATCTTGCAATAATTTATGCAAGTATATAATATAGGTTCATATCATATTTGTATGCAAAAATATTTTAAAATATGATAATACTTTAATAGTTTCTAATATCTTTAAAATATGAAAAGTCTTAATTGATTTCGAGCAAATTTAACAAGAACGAAGTAATATATGATTGATATATTGATTTTAAATGAATTTAAAATTAATCTGTAAAATATTTTTCGATGTTAAATTATTAAAAAAACATTAAAGTTTTTAGTAAATCCCTTCACTCAAGTTAAAAATGCAATAAAATTGATTTAGCTGATTTTTATAAATTTAATAACATTTTCTTTCATTACCGTATACATACGCTTGTATTATTTAAGAAACAGCAACATTTAAGGAAAAAAAACTCATTTCATTAATGGAAAAAGCAATGAAGAATAAATATAAAATAAAAAGAACCCTCAACAAATAAAAAAAGCTATTTTTATTTTTCATTTTGTACTCTTAAACACAAAGTGTTTCAGTACTTCTTTTTGCCATCCTGTTTTTCTTAACTTTTTTTATTTTATTTTGTTTTGTGGTTACCTTGGCAGCTTTGGATTTGCATTAATTTTAATTTAATGGAACTGTAAAAGAGTGTATGTGGAAGTACAAGCAAACAGTAACGTTGTGAATACAACAGAAGTTTTTATTTAACTTATCTGGTATTTTATGTTCTTTTATAAAATAAATGTTTTTTTTTAATGTTGTTTGCCAAGAGTTTAACTTTATTTTATTTACTTTTATTGCAATTATGTCAATATAAACAGGTTGCCGATTAGCAATATTTTAAATAATTTTGTTAAAATATTCCATTAGGTATTTATATTTGATGTATGGTTACTCTGTTTAATATAGTTTTTGTACTTTAAACTAGATTCTAGGAATGAAAATGCGTAAAGTTCCATAACATTAACGGGTATTTAAAAAACAAAAAGCCATACACCTTTAACTTTATAATGCCTGCCTTAGAAAAGTACCATAAGTAATTTTTTACTTGTTATTACTGCTACTACTAAGTAATACTGTTACTGTAGCAAGTAGTATCCATCATCTTGCTACATTTATCTTGTAGGTTTTTTATTTGTTAATACATACATATATGTGTATGTATATGTATAAGTGTGTATGTGTGTGGGTGCTTCTTTGTATCATTTCACATCATCATGTCTTCTTTATCTTGCTCATCTTAAGCATTTCTTCCGTTTTGGTTTCTTCGTTAACAAGTTTTGTAGTTTTTCTTCACATTTTCACTATATTTATCCAACACAAACATGAGAATAAAAATATTTTCTTTTTTAAAGTTCTTTTTTTTGTAGACTTCTAGAGTAAACGAAATTGTAGCCAAAAGGTAATTAATTTTCTTGTAAGTATTTTTTATGTATGTGTGTGTGTATGTGTGCAATTTGTATAAGAACATATTTTGAAATTTTGCAGTTAGAAATATGAAGTACACTCACCGAAATAGAGAAAGGGAAGAAATATTTGAACCAAGAAAGAACTTTTTTCAAAAGCTTATTAAGTTTTTTATTATTTTTTTTTTGTTGGAAAGTTATTTAAAAACAGCGTTAAAAGATCTTTCAACCAAAAAAATGGTATTTTGAAAAATTTGTAGTTTTTTGAAAAGCTTTTTACGAAACTTTTCAGAAAAACTTTTTGAACTGCTCACCTATTGTTTTAATAAGATTTTGTAGAGAAAAAAGTTGATTTTTTTTTAAAGCAAACCACATTTTAAGAAGTTTTTTATTTAATTTATTGCATTAATTATAGAACAAAAATATTAAAAAATTCTATATTGTATCGCTGCTTTTTTTGTATATATTTTTTTTTTTTTGGAAAAATCGTTTCTAGATAAACCGTTTATATTTGAAGAGCTTAAGAAAATTATTTTTTAAAAAGTTTTCTGACAAAAATGTTTTTAATAAAAGTTTTAATATAAAAATTTAATATAATAAAAAAGCTTTTTTAATGAAAAAAGTTTGTGAAATATCGTTTTTAGATTTTTTGAGAAAGCTCTTTTCGAAAAGCTTTAAAAATATAATAAATATTATGAACTTACATATTTGTTGGGAAGTTATTTTATAAGAAAATTTCTCTAGAAAAAGCTTTCAAAAAATACATTTTAAAAGCTTTTTAGAAAAATTACAAAAAATTTTATACAAAAAAATTTGCAAACTTTGATTTAATTAGACAAAAATGATTTTTTACGAGGTAAAAGCTTTTCGAAAAATTTTATCTAGTTTTTTGCATGATAAAATATGTATAAAGAAAATCTTCTGTAAAAAGCTTTACCTAAAAAATGCATTTAAAAAACCTTTTCTTAAATATTTTTAAAAACGTTTTCTGACTGTATTAAAAAGTTGGTTTTTAAGCTTTTTTAATGAAAAACTTTTTTGAAATATCCTGCTTAAGTTAAAAAAAAAACTTTCGTGAAAGGAAATATTTTAGAAAAGCTTTTATTTTATCATAAAAGGTTACATCTTGGAAAAACGCTTTTGAAAAATTATCATTTTAGCAAAAGCTTTTTTTAAATAAATGAGTTTTCAAACAAGCTTTTAATATACTCTATAATGAAAACTTTATTAATTAGTTTTTGCTCATTCAATAACAATAAATTCTTGCCCTATTCAATTGATGCCAACACTAAACCGACTTCCTTAAGCAAATGCTTGTTGTACAAGTATTTATACAATAAATATGTATTGTATGATGTTAAAAAGTGAAATAATAAATAAAGCAACTGTACTCACAGTGACATACACATACATATATATATAAACTGCATCCTACATTCTACCACATCCACACACAAAAAAAAGAGAAGAAAACTGAGAAAAATAAACAAGCTTTTAAACATAATTGTGGCGGAAACGGAAATGGATTTTCTTATACACAAAGACAGTATGCTATTTTTTTCTTTTTGCAACTTTTTGTAAAACTTCTGTTAAAATATTGCACAAGTTCCTTTTACAGCAGTTCGTCCAGTGAATGTTTGCCATTCAGGTAACGTTATTAATAAACGATTTTTACTGGTTACTATTGATACTTTTAACTAATTATCCTACTGTTGTACAGTTTATGCTTTTGTAAAAATTGTTTCAGTTGTTTCATCTTTAAAATTTATTTCTTTTTTTGTTTCTTACTAGGATTTCTTGTTGTGTACCGAAAAAAAAACGAAATGAAGAAAAATTATTTGTTCATTAAAGTTTTTGGGTGGTAAGAGTGAGTGCATAAATGAATGAATGAGTGCAACCGTAAACCACAGTTCTTCATTAAAGTTCTTCAGTTCTTTTCTGTGTGTGTGTGTGTGTGAGTGTTTTTTCCCTTTGCCTTTTTTCCACCTGCATTCACAACAAACTCGATCTTATTTCTTTCTTCATTCTTTCGTTTAAGGTTTTTGGTTAAGTGTGGAAAATTTTTTCTTTTAATATTCATTTTGGTGATGAAACTGCGGTTTCAATTTGTTTTTCATTTTTCTTCTTGTTGTTGAAATATTTTTTTTGTTTACATTCTGTCTTTATTTGTTGCCATTTTGTTTGAAGGATAGCAGAAGGCAAAAAAATTTAAACTTCGATGGTTGAGTGAATGATTGCATTCTGTCTTAATGCAGAGTTGTTGATAAATTGTTGCAACTATAAATAATTTGTTTAACTGTTTTTATTTCTTTTTTATTAAAAATGAATTTTTGTTGTTGTATTTTGAAAGAGGTTCTTTTTAACTAGATATTAGAGATTCCTTGTTAATTTGGCTGTTTAGTTGGTTAAATTTTATAAAAATTGCAATTATATTTACAGAAAATTTCAAAGTTTTTTTAAATTATTAAGTTTCTGATTTTTTTTAAATTCTTGAGTTTTTTTCAAAAAAGTTTTGTTTTTGTTAAAACTTTTTGAGCTTTTTCAAAGATACTTAAGTTTATTTTCTAGAAAGCTATTAAAGTATTATCTAAAAAGCTATTACATTATTTTTAAGAAAGCTTTTAAACTTTTTCTAAAAACAAATATTAAGTATTAAACATTTCATACAAAAGCTTTTTAAAAGAAGGAAAATCAAGAAAGTTTAAAAGCTTTTTTCACTTTTTATTCTTTTTAGAGCTCATTTGTCAAAAGCTTACTTTGTAAAAAGTGTAATTATAAATTTGTATGAAAAAGCTTTGTAATCTTCATACAATATTTGTTTTTAAAATATTGCTGAAAAATTAACTTTATATAATTGCTATTGACAGTTAAGAAAATATTTGGTTAAAAAAATAAAACAAAAGACAACCCAAGAATACAAGTGTTAGTATAAGAGTTAAAGTTACTAACACATATCAACACATTAAATGGTTAACGGCAAGTGGCAGACTGTAAAGCAGATGAATGAAATTTCCTTTTTTAGATTAATAACAACCCATCACAAACATACACTATTGTTTTGAAACTAATAAAGTTGAATTTTAAGCTTGAATGGAAGTTTTAAAAGAATTTTAAACAACAAAAAAACTGCAAATAAAGAAAATCTCAAAAAAAAGTATAATCAAAAATAATTTCTAGCAAATCAATAATTCTGCTGATTACATTGCACAATCTGCAATCAATCCTCCTTTACACACACACACACACACACACACACACACACACAAAACAAGCAAAATACAATCATTGAGCTAAAACTACTCATAACATATTAAAGGAATATAAAACAAAAACAAGCACAAAAATATATTGATATTTTTTGAAGACAAAGAGCAGAAGTTTTTTTTTTAAGTTATAATGAAATATGTTTGTTTGGCTGCTCAGTAGGATGTTGGTTTCATTTCGATTTTTTGCCGAAAAAAAAAAACAATTCATTGTTGATATCAAGCTTGCTGGCATAACATGTATGTAGTTATAATAGTCCTGTGTTTTTAATGATTTTTATGATCAAAAAGATTTTTGTTTAAAACTAACAAAAGACAGCTTGTTTTTTTCACACATTCTGCTATGTCAGCTCTCCTTTTATCTTTCTTCTTTTTTTTATGTGGCTGCAGATATTATTTATTTTCGAGAACAAATTATTTAATAACTTTGTTATAATGAAAAATTATTACATCATCACGTTATTAGGACATTATATTGGATTTTTAGTGAAATTGTCAGATTTTTTAATGGAAAATCTTAAATATATAGAACATTAGTTATTTAGTGGAATTGTAAATAAAAAATTGTAAATAAAGAAATTATGTTAATTGACAATTATATTTGTAGTTAATGTTTCAATTTTAGTGAAAAAGCTTCTTTTTTAACTTAAAATTAAAATCATCGAGTTCTAGTTATTTATTATTTATTTCTAACATTAAAATAAAATTCAAAAAAATCACTAAACATTTTACTTTTATAAACTTTTGTTGAGATTTTTCTATTAAAAGAGCAGTGTTGTATAATTAAGTTTTAGTTAAATTATTTTCAAGTTCGAAAAACTTAAGCTTTTTCAATAAAAAGGTTGTTTATAAAAAAAAGCCATTTTATGAAAAAGCATTTGTAATAGAAAAACATATTAAGCTTTTTCAGTAAAAAGCATATTGAGTTTTTCTAATGGCAAAACATATTGAGCTTTTTAGTAGAAAAGCATTGTAGTGTATCACTACATACTTCTATTTCTTTTAAAAACTTGTATTATTTACTTTATGTTATTATGTTTTTAAATCAAGTTTTACATTTTTTTATTTTCAAACTTGTCTTTATAATTTTTCATTCAACAAATAAATTTTGTACAAAGAAGTTATTAAAATAAATAAACCTTTTTTATAAAATAAACCTTTTTATAAAATAAAATAACTTCATTGGCGATCCTGCAAATAATTATATGAAATATAAATAGCGAACCAATATTAAAAACAAAATAAATTAACGCAAAAATTAAATAGATGCAAAAATATATAAATTAAATAACAATCATATCAATTCAGCATTCAATTGTGAATAACCCAGTTTAATAATTATATATGTATGTGGTACTTGGATCAATAAATAAAAAAATAAATATATCAAATCTTTGTCACTTGAATCTAATAACTCAACAAACATTAAACTTCAAGATCTCAAACTATTCAAGATTGTTTATCAAGATAAATTATTCA
>NC_060952.1:7792156-7799927 GCF_022045245.1 Lucilia cuprina | reverse complement strand
ACTAGACTATAGACTAGACTATAGACTAGACTATAGACTAGACTATAGACTAGACTATAGACTAGACTATAGACTAGACTATAGACTAGACTATAGACTATAGATTTATTTAAAATTTTTGTAATTCTTAATTCTTTAGAAAAACTAAAACACCTTATCAAGACCACACAGAAATTTTTCCCTTAACACAAAAAACTAAATTCCCTTTAAATGCAAACGAAAACAAAGATTCTGTGCTAAAAGATCTAAAAACTTTTCTGTTGAACACATAAATACGAAATCTTTCACATTTAAGAGTTAAAATGCATTATCAACATCAATATCAAATAGTTACTATGACTGCCACTGCTGCTTTTTTTTCTTTTATCACGGCATGGGAATACAACCACAATGCAAACCCAACAGCGGGCAATACAACAAAAAATTTATGAAAAAAGTGTCGATTTTTGTTCTTTTACTTTGAAAACCCAAATGATGTTACCAACAATTTTTATGGAAATTTTTTTCCCTCGTACACAGTAATTTTTATTTTTCAGTATATTTACTTGTGATTCTGTTGCTTCTTGTCTCAGTTTTGTTGCAAACTTGATATGCTTTCATAAACTCATACTCGCATATTTACTCATATGAAAGATATTTGTATACGCTTTTTTGTTGTTGTTGTTCTGATACATGTTTTGTAAGGAAATATATACTGGGAGAAAACTTACTGCAACTAAAATATGACTCTACAAGTAACTTGCACTTCACTATCGTATTTACTATCACAACTACTGTGAGTAGCTTTATATACATAACATTTCGCTGGAGCAATAATTTTTCCTTTATATTGTATGTATATAAAAGTTAACAACATGGTTTTACACAAACACAGATACTTTTTTTCTATTTCTCAAAAAAAAAAAAATATTCCATAGAACAAAAATTACCAATTTTATATCAAAAAGTTTTTCACATGGAAATGCAATTATACCATTACTTATTGAAGGAACCATATTAAGGTTTTTTTTAATATGGAATATGAACTTTTTCTGAAAAAGCTTTTTTTAAAGAAAAAGTTTTCTCTTTCTACAAAATTTTTTTTAAGAAAACGTTTTTCTTTTTTGCACAGAAAAAATGTTATAACACGGAAGAAAAGGAGCTTTTCATTTCCCTAAAAAAAATATTTTTTTATTTTTCAATTAAAAGTTTTTTCCTAAAAAAACAACTTTCAAAGAATGTTTTCTAATAAAAGTATTTTATAATACTTAAAGCTTTTTATAAAAAATTAATTCCATAGATAAAGATTTTTGTATAGAAGAATGTGTTTTGAATACAAAAAGCTTTTATAAATATATATGTTTGAAAGCTTTTGTAATAAAAATAAGTTTTTTTTTAATATCATAAAATAGCTTTTTGCAAAAGAGAACTTTTTTTATTAAAAAATGCAAAAAAAAATTGAAAATAGCGATTTTTGAATCAACCTTTGCTATAGTTTTCATTATGTTAATTTACAAAATTTTTTTTCTATTGTCAAATAATTTTTCAAAGTCTTTTCTCAATATAAAAGCTTTTTTATAAAACAAAACATTTTTTTATCATAAAAAAGTTTTTAGCTATAGAAAAGCTCTTTTCTGAGAAACAGAAAAAAACCAAAGAAAAGTGTTAAAAAATACTGGAATAAACTATATTACACAAGTATAGCAGCATACACGAGGCAAAATGTTTGTTATACAAAACCCCTTCTAAATAACTAAAGGTCACTGGTAATCTAAAATTATCTTCATTTTCACCTTTAAAGAAGATTAAAAAGGCTTTTAGCAAAAGACTATGGCCATAACTACAATATGATATATCAAGTAAAAAAACTCAGTAACCAAAAAAATTTCATCATGTTAAACATATGAGTTGCTTACTACAAGCAACCCCACTCCACAAACCATTACCACTAACTTGTCTTTTGTTCTAGCAGCAAGACCGCTGTCTTTTCGATTACAATATAAACTATACATAAATGCCACATACTGTGTGCAGGAGTGGAAGGAAAAAAATATACAATACACTTCAAGTCTATTCAACACCACTCGACTCTATTACAAATACAATTACTTCATTTTACACACATATACAGACATACATATGTTTGTATGTAAGCAAATAGTATTTGTGTTTTTGCGTGCATGTGTGTAAATGAAGGGAAGACAAAAAAAATCGCATTCAAAAAAGAAACGAAATATTCAAAATGAATCTCACGTTTTACGCCTCATAGGATAATATTTCAGCGTATTTCGTCCTTGTTATTGTTGCTGTAGTAAGAAGCCCAAAAAAAAAAAACGCAACATAAAATTGCTTTAACGTATTATGCAAAATATAACTAAGGGAACAATCAGGTTCAGAAGCAAATCTAAAGGAAGGGAGGAGTGCATTCTTTAAGATTTATTTTTTTTGCGCTGTTTTTGGGTATTCTTTGCTGTTTTTAAGCAAAAATGAAGCAACTACGAAAAAAAACTATGTGTGATAACAGAAAAATATGCACTTGGGATAAAAAACACATATCACATAGATACATTTATATGCATATTTGTGTGTACACACACACACAGTTATGCATAATGTGTATATTTGTAGATTTTTGTTTACCATATATTTATTTGTTTGTATGCATGTATGTTTGTGTAAGTGTTACATTGTGTACGTGAGTATTATCACAGATAATATTTAAATAAATGTCTCGATATTAATGCCACAGCAGCCAGAGAGTATTTTCAAATACATTCATATATATTTAATATCGTTTATTTACTTTAAAACTGACATAATTCAAAATTAATTTTTTTTAATTTCACATTTTTTATTTTTGGAAGATTCTTTTATTAAATCAGCTTAATTTGTTTAAACTTAAGCCCTAAAACCCTAAAGGTAAATTATCGAAACCCTATTTTTTGGAATATGTCGGTCTTGTAGTAAATCAGTGTACACTAAGGTACACTGAGTAAGTTGGTAGTAGTTGCACTAGTTCTTCTTACTTATGTCCTTAAGAGCTCGATTTTTTTGGTTTTATTTTCAACATTAAAACATGCATTTTAAAATAATATGTGAGTATAGTCGGTTTTGGCCGAATAAAGATAGAAGTTGGAAAACGAATTTTCTATATTCAGTATAATAGAAGATTCAAAAAGTATCTTCTGAAGAACAAAAAAGTACCAAAAGCTCCCCATTTGAAGGTGCTCATATACTTCGGGCTCTTCATGCTTGATGTAATGTTTCGATTATAGAATTCTAAAAAAGTACAACTTCAGGAGCGAAAAAAGTATCAAAAAAATATTCCTTGGTTCTAGAGTTAAAATTAACCAACAATTGTCATATTTAATAATACCCTACACCACTTTAGTGGGTAGGGTATATTGGGTTTGTGCTGATGTTTGTAACGCACAATAATATTGGTCATAGACCTTAAAGTATAAATCGACTCATTTTCTGAGTCGATTTAACTTTGTCCGTCCGTTCGTCGGTCTGTCTGTCTGTCTGTCTGTCCGTCCATGTAAACCTGGTAATCAGGTTTGATTACAGTTTTGGAGATAATTCAATGAAATTTGCCACATAATCTTCTATGGTACGGTAGACGAAGCTTATTGGACCCCATACAACTGTACCCCCGAATAGGGCTTATAAATAATATAACAACGAAAGTGAAGGTCTTTTGAAAAAGGTTTTGGTAAAATTCCGATCCTTATAAAGTCTAGAATCTTTAGAACAAGCTTTTATATAGCAAAAGGTCCCCGTTTTCAATTGTGGTCATCCTTAGAGTAGCGTTAGTGTCAAATTTTAAAAAAAAAGCTCGAAAATCGCGTCCTACAGCGATTTACATGGACATGCCAGACGGGAGTCAATAGTTGTGGGTGTTACAATGATCAGCACAAACGTATAATATCCTTCCCGCTGTACTCGTGCAGTTTATAAATATGTTAATAAATTTTATTTAAACTTAAATCCTTAAAATTATAAGGGATAAAAAGTAAGATTTGTAAAGAAATAAATTATTGAGTTTTCTTTTATACCACTGTAGTTCCGTGATTTAAAAGGGAAGGCCTTTATGAAAAGGTTAAATAAAAATTTTTCATGTATTTTTAAATTTTTTTTTACAGATAGATGACAAAATTTAGCAATGTCCGTTCATGCATCAGCATGCCTAACAGAAATCAATTTTCTAAAGGTTGCAAATTTTTTTTAAAAATTCAAATTTTATATAATTTTATCACACACACTTTCCGGAAGTTTGTTATTTAAAATCAGAAATATTGATTCATGCTTAAAGGAAATATTAGATTTATATACAAATATTGTCGTCAATAACCGCTAACTCCCACGGCTCACCCATCTGCACTTAATTTGATTAAACTTACAAAACCTAATAAACTCATATAATATATAAACAGCCAAGTAAATTTTGAAATAATTAATGATTTTCATTAACAGCATGTGGAAAAATAAGACATTACATGTTTACATAACTAAATAAATGAAATTCCAACTAATCATTATTTCAACTAATCATTATTTTATCGCTAGCTGTTCGATATAAATTGTGTTAATAAATCATTAATAATATGAAGATGGAATACCATTTGACATAATCATTGATTATATTTAGTAAATTTAAACGTAACTACTTATTTATACAAAAACAAACTAGAAGGTAGACATAAAAACAAACGAACAGACAGACACAGTTTGACATACATTCGTATATAACAAATATGTTACATGTCATTATATAGTTTATCACTTTATCAAGATCCTATAGCATGAGTCACGAATACATATAATAATCGACAGACACACAAAGTATGAGAAGAAGAAAAAAAACTCCACATAAAATATTTACAAAAGATACAACTTTGACAATAGATAGATGAAAATAAATGCCAAAAGGGTTTTGTCAAGTGGAAATGAGAACAAGATTGAACAAAGAAAAACTATGAAATACTTCCTAGTTTTTTTATTTTCTTTTTGCTCCATAAATAACTCACGCGTGATAAAAGAGAAACATTTTTTTCTAAATATTCCATGTCGATTATTTTGCTCCTAAAATTTTTTGTTGTTTTATTTTTAATATCACGACTGCAAACTAAAAGATGGATATTAGTTTTATAAATATCAAACGTGACTGTTTTTATTTTTATAAAGTTTTTGTTTTATTGTTTTTTTTCTTAGTTCATTTTTTATGTTTAGCGAAATCAAATGATATATTGAAAATCATAAGTCATAGACATTTGACATACATTAGCAGCAACAAAAATATTCATAAAATATGGTGGAGTACAGACAACATAAATAAAATTGCAAAAAATATAGTGAAAAAATAATAATAATAGTGAAATGATAATATTTTTATATGCAGTTCTAGTTCAGAAAAAAAATACAAATTTATCT
The DNA here is from genome assembly GCF_022045245.1 of Lucilia cuprina. Lineage (NCBI taxonomy): Eukaryota > Metazoa > Arthropoda > Insecta > Diptera > Calliphoridae > Lucilia > Lucilia cuprina. Next base: position 7,794,515 of record NC_060952.1, on the reverse strand, counting down.
TGTGACTTGTGTGATATATAAAATATAAACTAATGCAAACGTATGTACATACCTACATGCTACCTAACAATCAACCCATATTTTTCTACTCGCCCAGATACATTTTGAATTGTTAGCTACGTTTGTTATCTTTACGACTATCTAAAGTTTAAACACATACTCAGGCAAAAACCCATAAGTCAGTTAGAAATATATGATTGTGTACTACTTCTACTACCACTTTTTGGATATGTTTATACATATGTATGTGAGAGTTATAGGAATCCTTAAAATAAGTATACATATGTATTTGTTGGTGCATATTTTAGTTCTTATAATAGTGGATTTATAGACAAAAATGAGTACAACTAAACAACTGTTTTGATACTATTTGTAAGAGTGCTTCTTGCTGTGGTATTCAGATTATAAGAAAAGAATTAAATCTTAAATTGCAAAAAAAGAAATAAACAAAAATCTATGAGCATATCCAGCTAATTTTATTATTTTATAAATTACAATAAGTCACACAATAGTATTTTAAGTCACATTGTATTACTACGGTGATTACATTGGAGGCAAGTACTTACCACGCCCTCTTACAAATAGGAAGTTTGGCACTATTAGTTTTTAGTAAAAAATACTTTTTACACATTTTTTGTAAAAAGCAACATTCGATAACAAAATGTTAAAAAAAGTACTTACGTAAGTCATTACTAGTCTCCTTTTTAGTAATGCAGAAGTTATATAGTAGTCATAGTCTTTAAGCTGTACACATATATTTAAAGTTTCAACATTTCCAATAGACACACTTTCGAAAAGTTTTGTATTTGAAATTTACAAAAACGGCCCCATAAAATAGTGAAAAGCTGAAATCAATAATGGAAAAAATGTATGAATGAAATTTGAAAAATTACAAAAATTAGAAAAAAATGAGTAATATATAGTCGGGTATGACCGACCATTTGATAGCCTGCATTAGTGAGTATTATATTAAAAATGTGGATTACTTTTACAAATAAAGCATTTTATTAAAATTGTATTAATTTTGAAATATTTTAACATTTTTTTGACAAAAATGTTACATTCCGAAGGAGAGGTTATGTGGGGACAAGTGTAAATATAAGCAAATGTTTAAAAGTTATTTATGAAGAATTTCACCATGGTATTAGTGTTTAGAAGTGAATTTCAACTTTTAATTATGAGGTAGGCTAAATAATGGTCCATATTTAATAATTTTCAATAGAATTTATTCTTGAGGATAAAGGGACGAGTCAAATTTCATAAAATGATCTTGGAAAATGCGACCTGTAGCATGTACACAAGGTTTACATGGATACACAGACAGACAGACGGACGGATAAATGAACATATCTTAATAGAAAGAAATTCTAAACCGATTGGTAAACTTACAAACATTAGCACTGCTATTTACATACATATGTTTTATAATACTAGGCTTAAAGTAATGCATTGCATTTTCCATTACAATTACATTTGAATTCATGACAATTACAAGTAATAATCAATAATAATTATAAAAAATAAATCTCATTCAAATTTTAAAAGATAACATTCCTTTCGATTGCTGCCAAAAACAGTAGTTAGTAGTTGCTCTGGTATGGGTATTAGTATGTGATGTATGCATGTATATGCAAATTTCTAGAAAAAATACTAAAAGAAGATAAATAACACCAGATGTCTGAGCTATATGTCGTCTCACACACATTCATATGACTACTCACACACAAACATTGTGGTTTTGTCTGAATATTGATGTGGGTATAGTGTTTTACATTTCGAAGAAGCTGTCTCATAGTAGTTGCTCAAGTTATAGATTCTGAGGAGAAAATCAATGGACAAGCTGTAGCTTTCTTTAATTTTATTAAATGTTACTACAAAAACAAACAACTGACTCTATAATAGATTACTTCTGGAGGGTAAAATAGTTAGGTAAAACTCATTGGATCACCCAATGAGAAAGAAATATTAAATATCGTTAAAAACTGATACAGAGACTTATTGTAAAACTTCAGTAAAACATTGTGGTTTTGACTGAATATTGATATGGGTACAATGTGTATTTGCATATACATTTAAAGAGGGTATTTGTTATGGTTATTTACCAGTATTTCTATAGGTATTATAAAGATTTTCTGATAAATGTATTTTTGCAAATTTAATTTTACAATATTCCTAATGATATTATAAAAATATACATATGTATATCTTTTAAATAATTTTTGGCATACAGATTATACAGATTATTATTGTAACTATTAAGATATAGTAGATGTGGACTAATGGAAAAATGAAAGATAGATAGATAGATAGATAGATAGATAGATAGATAGATAGATAGATAGATAGATAGATAGATAGA
>NC_060952.1:7784352-7792056 GCF_022045245.1 Lucilia cuprina | reverse complement strand
TAAACCAGTCAACCTGAAGAAATGCCACAGTAGTACCGGGTTGACTTGGAGGAGTTATCGTAGGGCCACTAGTGGATAGCGCGCTATCACTACGTCCATTAAAAAAAAAAAGAAAAATATAGATAGATAGTTAGTTAGTTAATTAGTTATATAATTAATTTTACTCGATATGCATATGTATTAGTTGATATGAATATGTATTTAAATATACATTCGTATTAACTAAGTAAAACTATTGCAACAAATCTCTCTTATATGACCTACTTTTGTTTTCTACTGCAATCTATGCAGCAGACTTGCAAACAAACCTCAAATGCACACAACATCGTATAATGTAAGAGATTGGATAGATTTTAAAAACAATCAATAATAGATTCTCATTTCCTTCAATAATCTATACCTAATTACCTTCTAACATATCAATGTTTCTTACAACGAAATCTATTAGCACAATAGAATAATTGAGGTTTTTAGACTTTTTCCCAAATAACTTACAAATAAAACAGCAAACTTCTGCATACTTACTCTTGTCACTTGTGGTAAAAAGGGAAATAAGGAACCAAACCAGAATACTACAATTTAATGTTGCATCCTTGTTTATCCTTGTAATATCACTAATTGTCACTATTTGTCTGGTTTAAACAAACAACAACTATAATAATAAAAAACACTCCCTATCTCTTTATTTCTCTGCAAGTCTTGATATTAAAAAGGAATTTTCAAAGTCTACAACAGAAAACAAATAGAAAAGTAAAAAAAAATTGAGACTAAACTCAATTTCCGATTAACGTTTTTGTCATACAACTGAACAGATAAAAAAGAAATCCTAAAAAAGGAAGAAACTAAATTTTAAAGAAAACCAACTATACAAAATATTGCTGCATACAGACAGCAACTACAAAAAGTTGAAAAAAGTTTAAACGAATGAAAAAATATAGCAAATCGATTTTAGTTGATTTTTTTATGAAAAAATTCGCGCAATTTCCGTTTTCTTTTTAACTCGTTCATCATTGGCAGTTTTATCTTTTTCTTAAGTTATAAGAAAAATTATTCTCCAGCATAAATATGAAAACTTAAAGCACAAAATTATGGATTAAAAACATTATATAGCTAGCAAAATCTTTTATAAATAATTTCCTTATTATTTTGAAAAAAAAATTGTTTCATTTATTTTTTAACTTTTTTCTTTCTAGAGTCATGAAATTCTCAATTTGGAACCTTATACACAGTACAAGGTTACCGTACAGGTTTTCAATCCCGAGGGATTGGGTCCTGAAACTACCATTTTGGTAATGACAGATGAAGGCGGTAAGTGTTTTTGATTTAGTGTTTTTCTTGTATAAACATATTTATGACAGATTTTATGAATTTTTTGTTAATATGAAACTCAAAAATACCCCCTGGGGCATGTTGAAAGCCCCATCTTGGCGTTATTAAAATTCCGGGTGTTGCCCGGACTACAAAATTGTAATGATCAAATGTATCCTTGGCCCTTCCTTGGAAAGGTCGCAGGGCACAATTTCGTACTTTGTCTTGTCCCAGTTATTGCAGATGTTCCTTCGAGGTACTCGTGTTGATTGCGGTTTAAACCGACATTCGTGGGACGAGAATGTTATAGGACAAATGCACAATAAAGTATATAATTCGGAATAATTTCAATGCTGTTGCCAAATACAACAGTTACCCACAGAAGAGTGGCTATTGGACTAAGCGTTGATTTAGTGTTAAGTGAATAAGATACAGGATGAATGTACTGTTCTCTATAAATGCTAAATAAAATGTATCTTATGGAATGATAGATGAAATGTATCTTATACAAATAAGATGAATACGTATGTTCAGGTTTGACTATGTTCATAGAAGAAAGCACTCGGCTTATTTGATGGATTCGTGTTTCGGTCTACCGAATACGTCCCATCTGCGTAGTTGTAATGTTTTTACATCTTTGAAGTTAAGTCTAGACAGACTACACGTCTAATCTGGTTGAAAAATACCACTGTAAAATAAGGCTAAAATGGCAGTTGTTCACGTTAAGCGCATCGATATTTTATCGAAAATCAAGATCCAGAATATATCCAAGTAAGAGCATTTTTAAGAGTCTGATGTAGGAATACATCGAGAATAATAAAAAAATTTATATATTTTTAAATGTTCCAATGTTTTCTTTACCAGCGTTTAAGATCTTGACTTCAGTATAATTAATAAAAAAAATACCTCCAAATAATTCGCAAAAATTTCCCAATAATCCATTTTGTAACTTAAAGAAAAGCTAAATGAAAAAATTTCCAGAATTTTAAATTAAATTTTCTTAAAAAACAACTTTTAATTAATGAAGTTGTTAAATTTATGAAAATTTATGTATTTGTAAAACTCTTATTAACCTTTAGCAAACTTCACTTAAGTGTTTAATTTAATTCTCATATTCTTATAAATATTGGTTTAACATAAAACGGAAAATTGACCTACAGCATTAAGCCTACTAAGTGGAATAAAAATCTTTAGCTTTATAGGATTATATATCGGCATTTCTGTCAGATACCCTTTATATTTACTTTAACATTTTGCAGTCAATAAGAAATGTATTAAAGAAGAAAATATTAAATAAAATAAAAAAGAAAAGAAATCATAACTTAATGCAGCAACACAAAATATAAAATACTTGAATAATATTGCCACACTTAAACATTTTTGGGAAAAATTTTTTCTCGAACAAAATAACGTTTTTGTGGCAAAAAGATGAATGAATATTTTGAAACAGGAGATGTGTTAAGGCAAGGGCATTGCTTTTTTCTGAAGATGGTAGTGTTTGATTTTTTTTTTTTAGTTTTTTTTTACACAACACACTTTTCTATAGATGTTTGTGTATAAACTCAGATATGCATTTATAACTTATGTTTACCTTCATCAATGGAAACCAAGGAAATTCTTTCAATTTTTCTCGTAACAATATTTTTTTATTCTCCTTTTGAAAGAGAAAAAAGTAAAAAAAGTACCTATGTATGTGTAAGACTGTTTAACTGTATGTGTTTGTGTGTTATGCTGTGAACAAATATTGCAAAAGCTGTGTAGCTTTTCGCGCTGTAAGCAGTTTTGCTTCCGTTTCCGTTATATAACATAAAACTGGAAAAAAATATGAAAAAAAAACTAGCAATGTACATACAAACCGAAATAAATGGCAAAAGCAACAGCTTTTACAACAACATTGAACAAATGCAAAAATATTTTATTGTATATATTTCTAGAAAGCAAAAACAAGCCAGCTTAGTCAAGAAATTGACTACGAATACAATGGTTAAGAGTTGCTAGTATAAAAGAAAAACAACACTAACCATTCTTTTGGTCATAAGAAAGAAAAGATGGAAGGTTATACAAGCATAATACTGGAAACAGCAGTTATGTTCTTTGTTCGTTATACAGAAACCAAATAGCAGAAAAAATAGATTAAAAAAAAGAAATGTAAAAAAATAATAAAAAGAAAATATACTTAAAAAACGACCAATGTCAGCATTATAGCAAAGAAACCAAAGATATGTAAAAAATAACAAAATATGAAAAAAAGGAACACTACCACAAATAAATAATCTTGGTAAAAGGTTTATGTAAAACAAAGAAATAGGTTTTATATAAAAATTTGTATACAAATTTAACTTTGAATCTAAAATACTGTTAAGACTTGAATGATTTTAAATAAAGAAAACATTTCCTGTTCCAGGTCTAGACTACGAAGGTAAAATTTTCCAATTGTTTTTTTTCTGATAGTTTTTTAGCATAAGATTTGTCGGGTTGGAGTATTACGATAAAATATGGAAAATCCTGTAGCAATCAATAAATTTAAAATTGAAGTATTGCTATAAATTTTGTAAAAAAAATACGTTTTATAGCAACAATAGTTTTAATTTTATTTAGTTTTTTGTTTCTCCTCTCAAAATTTAAAAATGTATTGTTACTACCTTCCACATTTCAGTTGACGATATATACTTACAAACAATGCTTTTTTGTGTTTATTTGCGGTTCTTAGGTTACATTTTACCAGGAAAAGGATTATTTTTAACATTTTACATATTTCTTCACTTTTAAGGTTTTTCTTTTCGTTAACAACAAAAAACTGGAAAAAATGTAAAGAATATTTACAATAAACGTTAGTAAAAGAAACTACGATGTACAATATGTTAGCAAGTGTTATTATTATAAATAATGGAGTTATTTTAAATACATTTATTAAATTTGCCATATTAGTTTGCTTTAAATAGCATTAAATACAAATAACAAATAATGCTCTTTAAAAGGAATAGCTTTTTAGAAAAAATTAAAAAAGTCTTTCTATAGAAAAAGTTTAAAAAAAAGTTCAAAAAGCGCTTTAAAAAAACATTAAAATTTTTCCATAAAAAGATTAAAAAGCTTTTCTGCAAAAAGCCCCATTAAAGAACCCTATTAAAGCCTTTTAATAAAAAACTTTTCAACTTTTTAATAGAAAATGCTTTTCTACAAAAAGCCTTTGTAATAAAAAACGTCATTTAAGGTTTTTAATAAAAAATCTTTTTAAATGTAAAAATATATAAACGTTTTTCTATTTGTAATTAATACAACCTTTTTTATACAATTGCTCAAATAGATGTTTAAATGAAAAAGCTCAAAAAGCTTTTCATTGAAATATTATTAAAAAGGTTTTCTTTAAAAAAGTTTCAAAAAGCTTTTAAAAAAACACAGAGGTCATATAGCTTTTTATAGAACAAGGCATAACAGATTTTATAAAAAAAGCTCAATAAGCTTGTTGTATAGAAAAAGCTTTAAAATCTTTTCAATTAAATAATTATTAATAGAAAGGCATAAATAACTGTTCCATTGAAAAACATCAAAAAGATGATCACTAAAAAATTATTAAAATATTTTTCTTTAAAAAATCATAAAGGCTTTTCTGTGCAACAGCCTTAAAAGGTGTCATGTTAAAATATTAAGAAGCTTTTTATAATTGCCATAAACATGAAAATGATTACAGTAACAACAATATTGTTGAAATTGAATTAAAATAACAATTCTATGTTTTTGATAACAATATATTGTTACAGTGAACATAGATTAGTTATAGTAACCATGTCGAACAATGTTTTTGGAAATACTTACGTATCTAATTATATGTAAGTCATTACAATTGTAATTAAAACTAATACAGATGATAAATAGTAGTCGTTGAAAAGTTAATGGTTATAATGGTACAAGCCATTAACGAATAAAAGCTTAACTATAAATTAAGCTTTTATTTTTACAAAGTTCAAATAAATCTTAAATATTTCATAAAAAATGTATTTAATTTTATTTATTTAGTTAAAAATCCATATATCCAGTGGGTGCAATTTTAAACTTTTTCATTCCCCACACATTTATGAATAAACTGACTGAATAATTAATAACAAAAACTTTAATATTAAAAAAAAAACAAAAAACTTCTTCTTTTTCTTTACAATACCACAAAACACATCATATAAGTAGACTACTTATCTAAGAAAAAATGAAAATAAAAAAAATAAACCCCCCATTTTCATAATCTGAGTTAAGAATTATGCTTAAAATAAATATTAACTCTAGATGACAGTAATATAACAAATAAAAAGCAAAAAAAAGTGAATAAAATACTTATTTTTAAAAGCATAATTTTCTTTCTTTCAACCACAAAAATACAATAAAACAGATCAAATACTGGGAATATGTTTAAAAAAAGAATAATAAAAATTAAGAAAAAGTCTTATTAAGTAGTAGTATTAAATAAAGTTTGTATTTTTATTATTTTCGACTAAAAGCAAAAAAATATATATAAAAAATGCGCAAAAAGTATTAAAAAACACAATCCACTTAAAACCATAAGAACTCTACAGTTATCAACCAACACAGTAGCTGGGAATGAAGAAAAAAGTTGTGTCATCAGTTGAGTGTTGATAATAATGATACTTTCTCTCTTGCAACTTTTTTGTATTGTGTGTGTGTGTGTACAGTTGTATATGTTAAAGTGTTGCATTAATGCTATTGCATTAATATAATAAGCAGCATTTCATTTCATTCCATTTCAACTTCAATTTCATTATTACTGAAACCAAAAATAATGGAAAAAAACCAAAGCTTTTATAAAGAATATAAAATAATAACAGCAGTGACTGTTTATTGAATGACTACTTTTTCCATAATAATATGCTTTTTCTCAACTAGCCCGCATAAGTAGTATGCAAATAATTCTGTGTTTTTTTACCGATCTTAACAATTGTTTAATGCTTAAAGATTAACACAACTTTTATTAAGTTTTTCTTTTATTTTTCCAATAACAATACAGCAGCCACAACAGAAGTTGTATTTCTTTATTGTAAAAAAAACCCAACACCTGCTGTTTTTCTGTTTTTCAAGCGACAATACTTTACTATACTTTTCTTTTCATTATAAAACTTTATAGTTTTCAATGAAAAAAATTGTCAAGTATATATTATGTATGTATGTATGTGTATTATTCTCTTAAGTACAAAAGTGTGTAAAGTTGTTTTTTTTAAGAATTTGTTTATTGAGCCTTTGTTGTATTGTTTTTTGGCCTTTAAGTAGTATTGATTGAAATTTGTGTTTTTACGGGAAAAACTATTGGTTTGAGAGACTTATTATAACTTATTATTGAAATAAATATGTATGTACTTATATAAAGCTTTTTAGTAAATAATCGGTTATTATATTTTTATGAAAGTAAATGAGAAAGTTTTAAGTAATTTTGAGTTTTGACAGTGAGACATGATTGTAAGAATTACAACAAATAACAGAGGAAGAAACTTTACAGAAAAAGCTTGCTCAATATACATGCTTTCTTTTAGAAAAAGTTTTAAGTTAAAAAGTTTTTCTATGTAAAGCAGCTTTTTTAAATAAGCTCAATATGGGTTCGAATCAAAAAAGCTTTAAAAAAACTACAAATGCTTCAAAAAACCTTATTTTAGAAAAGGGCACAATTTTTTTTAAAAAGCTGAGAAAGTTTTTATAAAAAATATCAATTAGAGTTTTAAAAGCTAGAAAATAATTTTTCAAACATCAATTTGATACAAAAGCTCAAAATTTTCAAAAAAATTTTATATTATTGATATAAAATTTTTTTAAAAATTTTGTATGCTTTTATGAAAAAAGATCAAAATCCATTTTTATAGAAAAAGCATAAAGCATTTTTCTATTCTTTATAAAAGCTTAATATGCTTGAAGTTATTTTATTTTATAAAAAGGTTTATTTTATAAAAAAGGTTTATTTATTTTAATAACTTCTTTGTACAAAATTTATTTGTTGAATGAAAAATTATAAAGACAAGTTTGAAAATAAAAAAATGTAAAACTTGATTTAAAAACATAATAACATAAAGTAAATAATACAAGTTTTTAAAAGAAATAGAAGTATGTAGTGATACACTACATTACTCCCCCACCAGTAATAGAAATTAAAGAAAAATAACTTATTATTGAATGTGGAAGGTTGTGTTAGGTTTATTATTTGATAGTTGTGTTGATTTGTCAATATGCGCTGGTTTTAGTAGATCAATTGAGTGAGTTTTAATAACATTACCACATTGGATATTAAAAGTGTTTTTATTTTTTTTGAATAACTTTAAAGGGTCCTTCGTAAGGGCATTCTAAACTGTTCGGTCTAAGTATTTTAACAAAAACATATTCACAATTCCAAAGATCTTTAGGTATAAA
>NC_060952.1:7760054-7784252 GCF_022045245.1 Lucilia cuprina | reverse complement strand
AGACTAGACTATAGACTAGACTATAGACTAGACTATAGACTAGACTATAGACTAGACTATAGACTAGACTATAGACTAGACTATAGACTAGACTATAGACTAATCTGTGGAGTAGACTAGGCTAGATTAGTCTGTGGAGTAGACTATAGACTAATCTGTGGAGTAGACTATAGACTAGGCTAGACTATAGTTGAGGATATAGACTACACTATAGTTTAAATGAAATCAACATTTATTCATCACCCACGTGTGACCGCAATTGTACTAAAGTCAACAGTATCATTTACTGGACTTAACACCCAGAAGTAGAACACAAACAAATAACAAGCTGAAAATCAGGAAAATTTATGAGAATCGTTTTTCCGGTATTTTAAGCATTTGCTTTTTGTAAACCCAAGGAAAAAGAAACGAATACAATAAAATGGAAAACAAATTGTTATTTCTTCTTTTCAGTATTTTTCCGAAGTACATATTATATTCCAAGCTTAAACCTTAAGGGAAGCCTCTTCATAAATTTATTCATATGACGCTACATAACTCATGGAAGGTTTTTGTTTTTTTAGCGCGATTTTATTTTATTTTTGGTTTTTTTTCTTCTTTGGGCTCTTTTGTGTATCAAACGGATTCCATAGAATTTCTGTAGAATTTCCATGGTATCATTGTTTATGGCAGCAAAATACGCAAAATACAACTTTACGACAAATAACAAAAAAAAAAAACAAAAAATAACCATAAGAATAGCAATAACAAGAATTTTATATAATGGGTTATATTTTTATTGGCATTGTTGTTGTTGTTGCTGATGATGATACTTATTCCACATTTGCTGTAAAGGACTAAATATTTGAATGAAAGACAGCAACAGAAAACCAAAGAGAATGAAAGTAGAATAAACATAAACAAAAATAAATTATGGTAAAAATACAATTAACTAAAACATGAACAATTCTCACTCATACTTAAACAGAAATAAATGTATATAGAAATATATACATTTACAGTATACTCAGCAGTGGTGGGCATAAAGAGAACAAAGTTTTAAGAAACTCAATGATTATTACACCACTAATAACGGATTCTTATAGTTCGTTACACTGTTCGCATTTTATTCACAGTGTGTTCACACAAATAGCAGTTTTATCTATTTCAAAGGACACTGAGTTGACCACCAGACTTAACTATTAACAGCAATAAACAAGGACAACAATAACAATAATACCAACAATTAAATAAAACTTTTTCGGTTGTTGTTGTTCTATACTCAGCATCCCTGGCACAACAACAAAAAAACATTGCAACGCAAACAAACAACAGAAAAATTCAAATTATTTAATGGCAACAAATTCATGACACAATTTCAGAGATTCCCAAATAATATTGGAATACACCAAAAGCAACAACTACACCATATTAAGGACAACAGTCTGAACTAATGTGAAATTTTAAATCTGGACTATAGCCTGAACGACAGTGAATTCATAGTAGATTATTCTTGTAGATTATAGTCTACAGTCTTGGCGATAATCTTGACTATAGTCTTTATCGACTGAAATCTAATCAATAGTCAGTATAGCCTACACTGCATTCTAGTCTACAGTCTACACTATAGTCTAGTAAATATTCTGGACTATAGTTTAGATTATAATCTGGACAATAGTATAGTATACAGTACAGACTGTAGTCTTGTCTATCGTCTGGACTGTAGTCTAGTCTAAAGTCTGCACTTAAGCCTAGTTCATAGAGTAGATTCTAGTCTAGTCTACAGTTTATACTGTTGCCTAGACTATAGTCTGAACTGTAGTCTATAGTCTGGACTGTAGTCAAACCTAAAGTCTGAACTGTAGTATAATCTTATGTCTGGACTGCAGTATAGTCTAAAGTCTGTACTTAATTCTAGTTCATAGTCTGGATTATAGTCTAGTCTAAAGTCTGCACTTAAGTCTAGTTCATAGTCTGGATTATAGCCTAGTCTATAGTCTGGTCTGTAGTTAAGTCTATAGACTGGTCTGTAGTCTAGCTTATAGTCTGGACTGTAGTATAGTCTAAAGTCTGCACTTAAGTCTAGTTAAGTCTAGTCTATAGTCTGGACTATAATCTGGACTGTAGTCTACTCTATAGTCTGGACTGTAGTCTGAAAGATAGTCTAATTTATTGTTTAGTCTGGACTATAGTCTCGTATATAGTCTGGGCTATAGATTAGTTTATAGTCTGGTCTATAGTCGGGACTGTTGTTAAATATACAGTCTGGACTGTAGTCTAGTATATAGTCTGGACTGCAGCCAAGTCCATAGTTTTCGACTGTAGTCTGGACGATAATATAATTTATTGTCTAGTCTGGACTATAGTCTATAGTCTGGCCATAGTCGGGACTTTTGTGTAGTGTGCAGTCTGGACTGTATTCTAGTCTATAGTCTGGACTGTAGTCTAGTCCATAGTCTGGTCTTTATTCTAGTCCATAGTCTGGACTGTAGTCTAGTCTATAGACTAAGCTGTATTCTAGTCTATAGTCTGTAGTTTAGTCTATAGATTCTACTGCATTCCAGTCTACAGTCCGAGCTATTGTCTCGGCTATATAATCTATGGCTTGGACAATAGCCTAGTCCATAGACTGGTGTTGGTAGTGTGGCTGTTGGTAGTGTAGCTTAGAGTCTAGTATATAGTCTGATCTATAGTCTGGTCTATATTCTGGAGTACAGTCTAGTCTATAGTCTAGTTATAAGTCTTTACTTTGGACTATAGCTTGAGTTAAAGTCTAGTCCTTATCTGAACTCTCTATTAGGAACCTCTAACTTACAGAAATTAAGAACCCCCAAACAACTACAAACACTCAGGCTGTTCTTAAAATAAGAACGGAATGTCTAAACATATGTTTAAAGTAATTTATTTTTTCGGCAAAAAAAAATTTTTTTTTTTTTCAAAAAATTTGTTAAATCAACTTTTATTAAATTTTCCTTTTTTCGACGGTATCATTTAAAATATCTTTAAAAACATTGAAAAGAAAAACAAAAAATTGACAGATGACGAGTGGCCATCGAAGAGGGAGAAGAAGAGAGAGTAAGTAAATTGAGTTGTGAAGTGAATAAATTAAAATTTTTGTTTTTCATTTTTTTGCCAACAAAACACAAAATATGATAATGATGACCTAATTAGATAGAATGAGACAAAGATAATGATAATGACGAAATATAAAATTGAAATCAATTCAATAGAAGTACACACACACACACAAATGTATTCAATCACACAATCGTACATATAAACACACACACACACACAAACAAAAGCATAACGAATAAATTAGTTCATTAAGGACTGAGTAGTAAATACATACATATATCCAAAATATTGAGAATATAAAATGGATTCTATTGAATTGAGTAAATAATTTTATAGGAAAACTAAAAGTAGGTGAGGATGAAGGAAGAAAAGGATTAAATTTGCATTTATTTAAAAAGCTTAATAAGCAAGAAGAAGATAATTAATATTTATATTTTAAGGAAAATTTTAAGCTTAAATAGATATTAAATAGCTTTCTTCTCGAAAAAAAAGCAAAATATCTTAAGGCTTTTATTCAATTTTCTTTAAATTGTTATACAAAAAAGAAAATGTTATAAAAACCAATAATAAATGAATAAATAAATCTTAAATAAACAATAGAAATAGAACTTAAGAGAAATTTATTTATAATTTTTATTACACCCACAAAAATCCAATAAACATTTGTGAATATTTTGGCAATAAATATCCAAATAAATTACAAGTCATAAAATAACTCTATAATAGCATTTAATTAAACAAGAAAGAACAAATAAAAGAGCTTAAGTTTTTCTTTTAATCATAATAAAAAGAAAATAGAATAATTAATATTAAACTATTAAGCAAAGGAGAATGAAGAGCCTTAGAACTTATATATAGCAAGTAGACTGGTTAGACTATCTATAGTCTGTACTATAGTCTAAAGTAATGTCTATAGTCTAGTCTATATTCTAGTCTATAGTCTAGTCTATAGTCTAGTCTATAGTCTAGTCTATAGTCTAGTCCATAGTCTAGTCTATAGTCTAGTAGTCTATAGTCTAGTCTATAGTCTAGTCTATAGTCTAGTCTATAGTCTAGTCTATAGTCCAGTCTATAGTCTAGTCTATAGTCCAGTATATAGTCTAGTCTATAGCCTAGTCTGTAGTCTAGTCTATAGTCTAGTCTATAGTCCAGTCTATAGTCTAGTCTATAGTTTAGTCTATAGTCCAGTCTATAGTCTAGTCTATAGTCTAGTCTATAGTCCAGTCTATAGTCTAGTCTATAGTCTAGTCTATAGTCTAGTCTATAGTCAAGTCTATAGTCTAGTCTATAGTCTAGTCTATAATCTAGTCTATAGTCTAGTCTATAGTCTAGTCTAGTCTATAGTCTAGTCTAGTCTATAGTCTAGTCTATAGTCTAGTCTATAGTCTAGTCTATAGTCTAGTCTATAGTCTAGTCTATAGTCTAGTCTATAGTCTAGTCTATAGTCTAGTCTATAGTCTAGTCTATAGTCTAGTCTATAGTATAATCTATAGTCTAGTTTATACATTAGTATGTTTCTAGTCCGTAGTACGGAGAAATAACATTGAATTTTCCAACCTTAGTATATCACATCCATTCGTCTTCAGTTTCCATGATAATAATAGTCATATATCAGACATTTTTCTTACCTACTTAGAACCAAATTGCTACTATTTTTCTTCCAATGTTTAAAATATGTTAGAGTGCATACAAGTGAATGAGTATGCGTTCCATTAACAAGGATATATGCAACACAATATACACTGTTGTACTATTTCTCAAATATGCAGAAATATTTTTAGGCACTTTTTTCTCTGTTGCAAAAGAAAACCCCCTAAACGTGCATAAAGAACGCAAAAAAGGGAAAAAACGAAACTAAGAAGAAATGTGTTGCCACTAAATTGTGATAAAATGGATTCATATTAAATCTTCAATTTTGTTATACGTTAGTTGCATTTTTTTAATTTTTCTACACACATGTTCTAACTGACAATTTTTGTATATGTGTATGTTTGTATGTGTTGTTTTTTGTGTGGCTGCAATATTTTTTTGTAATTTTTAAATGTATGCCACGTATTTAACGTGCTTTTGCAGTTTGTATGTGCATGATATGTGGCGCCAAAATTATATTATTTCTTTTATACCAAATATTTCTTTTTTTGCTTTTTTCTCTAAACATTTAGTTCATGTATGGGTTTTTTTTAACTTTCTCAAACAATTTTATTGTAGTATTTTTTTGTGTATGTATTCTTATTAGCTTTAGCGAAAATTAATATGAAAACTAGATTTTTCAAAATGGACAAAAAGATGAGTTTTGCAAAAAAAAAAAAAAAAAATGTATGATTTCGGTTCGTACAACCACCAACGATATTCATACTCAGGCTTATGGTAACAAAGTCTATACATTATGCTAGAGTAAAAATTAAAATGAAGAAGAATTGTAACTAATGCCTACGTAAATCTCTAAAGTTATGAAAATTGCATGATAATCCTTAAAAAATCGAGGAACAAAAAACGAAAAAAAAGATGAAAAAATAATATTGGCAAACAGCCAGGAGGTTACAGGAGCACCACTTATGTTATGTATGTATGTACATTAATTCTGCTTTTTACATTTATGTAAGTATCTTTATTTCCTGTTATTTAAGGAAACTATAGAATATAGTACATGGGCACGTGTATGAGTTAGTGTATCCATTTATTTGTGGGTGGGGTTGACTTATGTACATGTGTGTGTGTGTTTTTATGTGGTCGCCTTATGGTTGCTTGTATGTAAATGTCTTCTGTTTGCAAGAAAAATTAATGTTTCCCCTTTGTGGTCTCTCTCTCTCTGTTCTTTAATAGTGTTTTTATTTTCTTTTTTATTTTTTATTAGTATTGTTGCGTTTTTTTATCTGTTATGTTAGTTCTCCTTGTAATATCGTATGAGTAATGAATACCTAACGATGTTAGAAAAGCTGTTTGTAAAACCCAAGCTTATAGGTAAATTAAGTCTTTTATTTTATGTATGAGTTTATGCGAGGGTTGTTTTGGAATAAGTACTATACTTTATGTATGAAATTTTGGAAAAATAATTAAACATTCTCATCTTAATTCGGTTTAACATTTCCACGATATAATTTTCTGACCTTATAAAGTATTACATATTGTATGTTTATGTCTTATTTTTTGTCTGTCCGTCTATCTGCATAATGTTCATATGTCTTCCGAAATGGATCGTGCAAAATTTTAGGATTCTAGCTTTAAGAGTTTTTCAGATATTCATATTTTATATTTATTTCATATGGAACGTGCATCGACCCCTATTTTTAGTCCCACCACATTTTCTTTCATTTGCTCATATGGACTTAAAGTTTCTCGTACATACTTTCAAAATTCTAGCACAAATACTTTCCCAGATATATGAAATTTTTACTTCATTCACATTAGAGTTAACACGCCTTTATTTTTAATTTGTCAATTTATTAC
Source organism: Lucilia cuprina (assembly GCF_022045245.1). Lineage (NCBI taxonomy): Eukaryota > Metazoa > Arthropoda > Insecta > Diptera > Calliphoridae > Lucilia > Lucilia cuprina. The sequence goes on along the minus strand of NC_060952.1, from coordinate 7,777,748 downwards.
CTTAATGTTTACATATTTATTTGTGCAAAATTTGGGGATTGTACCCTTAAGCGTTTTCTAAATATTACAATTTAAGTAGTTTGTTCATAAAGGAGCGGCCTCGGACTATCTATTGCTAGTCCTCTCATTTTTCTCCATATCTTCATAAGGGATTCAAAAGTGTTTATACAAAATTTGAGGACTCTCTAAGATGTTCAATATTTAAGGAAGTGTGAGTAGCCAATTTTTCATTCAGTACAAACACACATATACTGATTTTTATACACATAGATATGTATATATATATAGGCGCGGTTCTAGATCAAGCGTTTGTGGGAATTTTTTCTTTTTTCACTTTGTTTTTTTGCTTTATCCTTATTTTTATATTTTGTATTAATAATTTTCGGTTCATAGGGGAAAAATCCCTCCTTTTCCCCATCGATCCGCCAGACATATATATGTGTTTGTATATATATCTACTAGGGTTTCTAGGTCTGTTTGTTGGCCTGTCTAATCAAATGTTAAATTCTTAAACGTTCCTCGTTACTTTTACTTTTTCAATCAATTTCAAATTTCTTTATATTAGTAGCAAAAATGTCACATTAGAATGAATAAAATAGGTGTCTTAAATGTTTAATATCAATTTGTCAAAATATAATTTACAATATAAGAGCATTACAAGTAAACTTGTCATAAACTTCAAACAAAATCAAAATTGCTATTTAATTGTATCAAGAAACTTGTTCCTAATTTGTTGAATTACAGCTTAAGGCTTAAAACAAATGCTACAAAATTAATTGTGTTTCCTTTAGCAAGTATTTTTAATTACATTTATTGCTTTTTCAAATATTTTACTAACAATTCTTTGCTTTTATGAAATTCGTATGTTTTATAAAATTTTCTGTTAAATTCTATAAATTCTTGGTTGTATACTAGTTGTTTATTAAGTACCTGTATCGTTTTGAGTTTTATACCAAATTTTATTTGCTAATATTTGCATAAATTGCACAACATGAATATGCATAAACATTTGTAAATATGCAGATTTATATATACATGCATACATACATATGTGAATATGTGTTAGTATATGATTGTGCTTATTTTGTTGCATTTTACATACAATTGTTTATTCATCTTGTTTCCATTTTTCTTACTTTTTTTAAATTTTTTAATGTTTTTCCAACCACTTGTAATGGCTTCTAGTTTTTTCTTCTTTTTTTAATATTCTTTGGCAGTTTATTTTTTCTTTATTACACTGAAATGTTTGTTGTTTTCCTGTATTTTTCACTTTTAATGCATAAATCTTGTGGACTTAAGTTGTTATGTTGCTTGTATGTGTCTACTTCCATAATAGACATACATATATGCATACATATGTATAAACATTTGTATAAGTTAAGGTTACTTTGCTTGTATGTGTTATGTGTTTTATATCTGTGAGTTTGTGTAATTTTAGTGATGCTTTTAGGAATTTTTGTTGAAAACACTTATGGATTAACTAGCATGACTTTTTAAGTAAAAATGAAATTATATAATTTTTAATAATTCACCAGAGAGGTAGAGATATAGTAGGAATTCATGCATACAAACAAACACTTAAACCCACACATAGACATTTAAACTTAAAGTTTTCTTTACATACACCTACAACTACATTTAGATATGTATTTATTTAATAGTTTGCTTCCCACCGGTAAGTATGTGAAATATTCTCTCTGCCTTTTTTTTGTTGTTCACATTGTACATAAAGTATACGTTCAGTATGCAGTCATTAATGTTAAGTGCCTAAAACTTTCAAGCATGTTTAACTTAAAATATTTTTATATCTTTTATTATTTTGTTTTTCTTTAGAGAGCTTCAGATAGAGCGAGAAAGTATAAAGTTAAAAGTTTTGTGTTGAAACTCAAATTAAAAATAGTTTATAATGTTGGTTTAATTTGAAGCAAGTATTTATCCAAATGTTAAAAAGTGGATGGGGAGGTGTTTGCTTTCCTAAAATCAAAATTTTAATTAGATGCATTTTGTGTATGTTTTTTTCCTTAAAGTTTCTATGGCTTATATGTAGTATTTTTGTTGGCAATTTTACACATCCACACAAAGGAAATATGTAATCAAATAAGAGCATTTGTTAAAGTCAGTTAGTTATAAAAAATATTAAGGTTACACATCTATGTATCTGAATTTCAAAGAGATAAGGGTGAGGGCTAAGTGTCGTTACTATCTTGAAATAAATAGTGTAAACATAATTTTAGAAAATAAGGATAATCGTAGTCAGAGCTTAATGAAAGTTTTAAAGCATTTATTTTAGTTTTAAAGCATTTAGTTATCATAAAATAAATTTTGAACTAATGTTCGTAATTTCAACAAATAAATATCTACAGTGTAAAATAACTAGTAGGTAACTTTACCAAAGGGGTAAGTTGACATGTATTTCAAATCAGTACCTGTGGATTAAAATTACCAAATATTTTTACAATAATGGTAACTATGCACTGATAGATTGATATTAGTTGAAATTACGGGCATAAGCCGTAGTTTTTTTCCTTTAGTACATAACTAGTACTAACTAGTAATAACTAGTACTAGTAACTTCTTATGAAATGTTGTCTCCAGTGTACTGATTTTTCAGTTTAAGTATGACAGTTGTCAAAAGAATGTTGGATATATTTCTAAAAGATTTAGAGCCCAAAGATATCTGGGGCCTTCAGAAAACTGATTTGAACAAGCTAATGGACGACCAAACTGACAGACGGATACGCCTTAATCAACTCCGATTTAGTTAATTAGTGAGTCAGTTAGTTAGTTACTTTGTTTTTTTTTGTTTGTTTGTAAGTTAGTTAGCTAGTTAATTCAAAAATTTTTCAAATTTCTTCATTTTTGTTTTCTATATTATTTTTTTTTAAATTTTAAATCCATACGCCCTTCACTGAACTTACCTCAATTGTTGAATCACGTATATAGATTTCTTTGGTATCATTGGGATTACGATCACGAGGTCTATAGGTAATACGATAACCAAGAAATTCTCCCAATATCGTATCCGGAGGTGGTGGTTTCCATGATATATATACAGAGGTGGATGATGTATTGTGGGCAGCTGTGGGTATGGGTTTACCCGTAGGTGCTAAAAATATAATTTAAAATAAAGCAAATATGTATATATATAATTAAAATTCACTTTGAAGTTTAATGTTTTAGAAAATTTCTTCTTTCTTAAAATAAACTAAAAAAAATAAAGGAAGCACTCTTAAATGCTAATCAACAAATTTTACAAAAATATTACGCAACATATTTTTGTTTAAACAGCGTTTATTTTCATAAATTTGTGCCAGTAGCAACAGTTCATAGTCGTCATATTAACAAGAAATACAAAGAAAAGTAGACAAATATTTCGAAATTTTAAATTTGTTTCGTGTTATTAAATTTCATTGAAATTCTTTTAATGAAAGTATCAGCGTTCATAGAAATAACAACTAAAACATACTGCCATCACTACCACCACATTAATACATGATTCATAGAAAACCAACAGTGAGAGATAATGTTGTTTTGTGCTGTTTACACATACACATATACACGCACATCTATGCAGAAATATTGGTTGGTAGGGACTTACAATCATAGTCTAATATACCACCACATACAATGAACAGAGTAAATGTGGATAATAACATGGCAAAGTGGCAAATCTAACATCAAACAACAGGAGATGGTTTTTTTGTTCTCAGTAAATACAACACATAGAGCTGAACAAAAAAGAACTCAAAAGAAAATCCTTTAGGTCTTAAAGGTGTTATGCTGAAATGATTAAGAAATTAATTTAAAAAAAAGTTACCTAAAATATGTTGAATATAAAGCACCAAAACAACATTTAAAATTTTAAACATAAACTCATTTATTTCTAAGAAACTTATCATTCTGCCCTCTTAACTTACATGTATTTAGAGGCAATAAACATTTAGCACACGTACATATATCTATTTAACTGTATGTATTTTCTACAAAAATACTCTAACAAAATAATAATAGTCATACAACATACATTGCCTTTTGTACCTGTAAATTTATGTGTGTTTATTCGCTTGTCTGTTTACTTTGGTACTTCAAAAAACCGTGTATGAAGGCAATAAGTATTGTTCAAAGCAACAACAGGTGTAGCAGCAGCAACACCGCCACACAATCACCGAGAAAAGTTCGTGTTATAGTAAGCGAGGAGATTGTAACATTTTCAAACAAAAGGAAATTGAAATGAAAACACAAAAATGAAGAAGAGGAGAAAAATTGTCATGTGGAGCGTTACGCTAATGAGACACAACGGTGCCTAAGGCAGTCTAAATTGTACAGAACGAATCGACCAACCTATTTACACCAAACTCAACACTCATACTCAACAAGAGCAACAACACATTTAGAACAGAGCACACAATTCAGGCGAGAGGCTCCAACACCTATCTATTGAATAAAATCGCATATTCTTTCATTTTGTATCTGTAGGTGATAATAGAGTAGCGCTGAATCCTTGAAAGTAAAAAATTTCAAAATATTGTATTTTATGGATTTTAACAGAATAATTTATTATAAAATCAATGATAGGTCTGCAAAGTCGTTTCTATACTCCTCGAAGGTTTTTATATATCCTAGAATTGCTAAAACCCAATTTTTTGTATACATAGTCTCGGTTTAGAAATAGTCCTAGATTAGTCTGAAACGCTGATTTGGTTAAATTTATATTTTTAAATTTTAACCTCTAATTAATAACAAAACTAAAACGGGCTTATTCTTAATAATTTCTAAAGCCAAGTTTCATCTTAATGTCAAATATCTCTTACATACTCATCTTTACTCATTCATTATCATTTTAAGTGTGTAAGAGTGTATGTACGGGTAAACATATTAACGTGCAAGTGTATGGTGGATATGGGAAAATATTATTTTGTTTGTATTTCGATGATGATGGTGGTACAACACAAAGTAACGTGTACTATACATGTTTGTAAATGAAGAGTATGTATGTGTGTGTTATTTGGTATGTAATATTTACATTTAATGTAAACATTACAAAGTTCGCTTATTTTGCCTTTATGTTGTATAAACATTAGCACACACACACACTCATGTATAGTATCCTCCTTCCCTAAACCCATTCAAAGAAAAATAAATATTCATGTATTGTGTTAAACATGCACACAAACACACATACACCTCTATGATTATATTAGTTTAACAAAAGAAAATGTTGAAGAAGGTTATTAGGTTAGTAGGCTTAAACCCACTTGAAACTTTGAATACTTCACTCGTTCTTAATGCCAGAGAAAAGAAAAGTGAGAAAATAAAAACACATACTATAACACAATGAATAAACAATTTACTTATACTTGTAATTTGGTTGAATGAAGAACAGTTTGCTTTTTCTTTTGGTGGTTCTATCAATCTTTTGCATAGGGAACCTTTTAATATTTTGCGTGTATTAAACTCATGAATGATCTTACAATTTACTTGCACTACATGTTAGTTATATTCATTGGTTGGTGTTGGTTGATGATGACGAAGAAGTGTGTTACATTTCATGTTTACATTGATTGAATAATTTTGCGTGTTTCGGTTTGTGTAGGCCATGTTTCATACAATTTTACACATACGCGCAGGGATTTAATAGATTTATTTTTGTTGCTACATTTAAAAGACTTTGGTATCTTCTTCTTTAGTCGACGTCGATTTTATTTGCACAATATTTATGTATATAGATGTTGGATTTGTCTGTCTGCAGGTATGTAATTTATTCTGTAAATTTATTGTAACTAGTTCATAGGGTGTTATTGAGGTTATATTTTTTGTTAGGTGGGTAGTTTAATAAATCAATATATTTCCTTTGTGTGTTTATTCAGTTCAGTTCTAGTTCCGTTATAGTTCAGTTCTAGTTCAGTTCTAGTTCAGTTCTAGTTCAGTTCTAGTTCAGTTCTAGTTCAGTTCTAGTTCAGTTCTAGTTCAGTTCTAGTTCAGTTCTAGTTCAGTTCTAGTTCAGTTCTAGTTCAGTTCTAGTTCAGTTCTAGTTCAGTTCTAGTTCAGTTCTAGTTCAGTTCTAGTTCAGTTCTAGTTCAGTTCTAGTTCAGTTCTAGTTCAGTTCTAGTTCAGTACGCTGAACCTTGAATAAACTAACTTACAGAAATTCAAAAATCCTATTTAATTAAACATACCATTTCCTCAAATTTTTATTGGCAGCTTAAAGGTTTTTATATTCGAAACGTGTCTACGTATGTTGGCAATATTCGGGTTAATCGAAAACATTTTTAGTTTTACTTACACTTTTTTGTTTAAATTAAAATATCTATTTATACAACTTTTGGTTTCAGGTTTTTGTTTTTAACACATTCACAGTGTTGTGTTCACAATCTCACATAAAAGCACACACTCAGGCGCGGTTTATAAATACACACAAACACACACCTAAACCAAACACATGTACTTGATTATGAAAGTGTTTCCGTTTTATTTTGAAAATTTTATTATTGTTGTATTTTTAGTGAATATAAGTGTATATGAATGTATGTATATTTTTATTGCAAAATTGGCAAACATTTTAGGTTTTTCCTTACCGCATTAATATATGTTGTATTTATTGTTGTTGTTACTAAATACAGTGTTACATTGTACAGTGGTATAGATAAAACTTGGTAAAATCTCTCACGAATAGAATACATGTGTGTTTATACATATGTATATATGAATACACCATTCAAAGTGTTTTATACAAAATGAGCCTATTTCTAATTAAAAATACCTAATATTTGTAATTATTTTAAGAATTTGTACTAAATGTTTTAGATAATTACAAGCTAAAGAAGGCAATTTACCTAAAGCTTATTAGCATTTAAGGTTATATTAAATGTGAGAATTTCAAAATGTATTTTACGTAAGTATTTTTCTTATTTACTTTAACTTTTGAATTTATTTTAATATTCTTGTTATATGATATAATAATATACCAACACTCTCGACTTAATGATGTTTCTGGTCTTCAAAATTAATGTCATTTTCACACCTTAAAATATCTTGCAAATTACCTAAATGATTTATGGCTGGTGTGATTTGAGGTCTGTCGTTGTCGCTATTGTTATTCTTGTTAATACTTGAGCCTCTTTGTAGAAATACCACACATTCAGCCATTATGACGTTGGCTTTTTAACAGCGTGCTTACGTGTTTAATTATATTGTCCTAAAGATTGTCACCAGCAGAGTGACAGGAATGAGATAATTTGAATCATTCATAATACATATTTGTAAGTAGAAGAAAAAAATCTTAGGAGCTATAATTTAAAATTCCATTAAAATAATTTCACTTTAAATGTACTTAAGGTTTTGTTTAAGCAAATCCACTTGGAATATTAATAGATTTGCTTATGACTTTGTGGAATAAAAATAATTTAGGAATGAATAATTGTTTGCACTTTAGTAGATTTTGATGGATTTTTTGTTTATTTGTTAGCTGTACAGATAGTGGAATATGTATTCAAATTTTCTGTACGATTTTAAAATTTTCAACATCACATCTAGGTTAACGATTATAATTTAAATAAATTATGCTTCTTAAGAATGTGATTTTTATGAATTGCCATATTTAGTTTATAAAATTAATATAATAATATAACTTAATACAACAATATAAAAACTATTGCAAAAGTGTCTCTTATAAATTTGAATTGGCTTGGTTTTGAATTTCAGAGCCCGAAATTAAAATTCCCTGGTACTTTTGACTCCGCTTAAGTTTTGGTATAGTTTTCTAAATGCATTTAAATAATTTAGTACTAAACTGAATATCTGCATCATTTCGGATGTTTCACAAGAAAATTGATTTGGTTGTATTGCAATTTCTTAAACTTCTGATTTGTGAATATTTTTAAAAATTTAATATAATTAATAAATCAGATTTTCTCTACAAAATTAAATTTTTTTATGAAAATTCTTATAAAAAATGTGATTTTTGTATAAAAATAAAAAATATCTGGATTTAAATTCATGCGAGTTAAAATATTTCGAACAAACTTAATTTTATTGCAATTAAACTTTCACTTACACTCTTATAAAAAAAATTTATTTGGAAAATAAAATATTTTTGAAAATTTTCCATACCATCGTATCATTTCACTGTCGACCACATTTTTATGTTGTCATAGTTTCATATCCAACTTTCGTAATGAAAATAAAAAAGGAAATAGTTCAAACAAGGTTTTTATTGCCTACTTATTTGTTTGGCTCTAGTTATTCGAGCATAATTACAACTACAAGCAAACAGACAAAAATATAGGAACTTCAATACACATACAATTTTAGAAAGTTAACAAACATTACGGGAAAATACTCATCGAGATTTTATTAAGATCAATGATTACAGCAAACAGAAATTTTCGATTTTTTATTTCCTCCCTAATCTTTATGAGGAAAACAACTTGCTAAAGGTTTCTTCGGGTTTTGTAAGCCGACCTCTGTTTTAAACTCTAGTACATGTAATATGAAAGATTTTCTATGAAATTTGTAGTTTCGTTGTAGTTGTTGTTGTTAACATTTAATTGTTGCTGCTTTGTTGTTTATGGCCCGTCTGATTAAGTATTTTTGTATGTATTTTCTGTATGCAAATTTGTTTACTAATTTTTTCCTCATTTCTGCTCTCAAAAGTAGGCAACATATTTAAGACTCAAAAAAAAGTAAACTACCAAATATATGTATGTATGTATTTGATGTTTTTACACAGAATACAATAAAAACTACAACATCAACAGAAACAACACCAATATAAACATTGTTCAACGAAATAATGATAAAGCAGCTGTTAAAACATCAGCAACAAAAACTAACAGCAACAACAACAAGAAGTACAACTACGTCAATGTTTGTGTGAGTAAGTGTAAAAAGCAATAATAACGACAACATCAACAACAACAATTATGTTTTTTTATGAGTTTTTTTCTTTTCCTCTCTTAGTTGATGGCCAACGAATGTTAGTAGTTGTTATATAAATGACGATAGGAACAAAAACTTTAAAGCAGCAAAAAAAAAAAAAAAAACAAGCGTAGTTTGCCAACAACAAACTATTACTCACTCGTACTGTTGAGGTAATATTAAAATAGGTGAGGGCGAAAAGAGAACCTTAAAAACTTTGCTATTTTTAATGGCAATAAAGGCATTTAATACTCGTATATTTTCGCATACTAATATCAACATGCAGACATTTATATCATGCATATACTATGTATGCATTTTATCTGACATTTGTTTACGATTTGAAATTAAAAATAGAGAAATTGCACTAGATATTAAAGCAAAAATTCAGAATTGTAACGACCAGACGAGAATGCTACTTTATTTACAGATTTCGTGCAATTTTACCTCAGATGCGACTATGTTCTTCACATCAGTTTTAGAGATGTCTAAAATACTGTACTATCTATATAGGCAGACCACCTAGAGAGTAAATATTCGAACTAACTAATTAACTATCTAACTAAGCAATTAAATATCAAACTACCTAACTAACGAACTGACTAACTAACTGCCTAACTAACTAAACTCAATAACTAAATAACTAAATAACTCAATAACTAAATAACTAAATAACTAAATAACTAAATAACTAAATAACTAAATAACTAAATAACTAAATAACTAAATAACTAAATAACTAAATAACTAAATAACTAAATAACTAAATAACTAAATAACTAAATAACTAAATAACTAAATAACTAAATAACTAAATAACTAAATAACTAAATAACTAAATAACTAAATAACTAAATAACTAAATAACTAAATAACTAAATAGCTAAATTACTAAATGACTATTCTGTTGCTTAATCCACAAGGCCCAAATGTAATTCTTAAACTAAACAATACTCATGTCTGTCTAAAATTTCATTCATATTGAACTAATAGTTAAGAAGTAACAGATTTATTTTCCTTTTTTATACGGTTCCACTGTGCAATGTTGACAAAATTTTTAAAATTTTTGATTTTATATCAGTTGTCAGCAGTTTGACAAAGAGTCTATGCATCCGATAAAGACATTGATTTCCATTTACGTCTAACCTGCTGTTTGTTTCTATTACGTTTTGCGTCACGGATGTACCTTTTGTAAACGAGAGTGAAAAAAATCGTCACTTTATTGTCCCTTTTGTATGCAAGAAAACAAACCTAGGTTCTTTGCTGTCTCTTCATTATTTATGGGATGACGATTGACTTCTTTGCGGGAAAGCGTATCTTAAAATAGCTAGTCACCTGGACGCTCGTGACTAGGAGTATGTTAAATAGGAAGTTCAGGATTGTTCGATCTAACTGCTGGTTACCTTATTTCGTTACTTCTTAAACATACTTTCAAAACTACCGCTCTTTGGTATTATAGCGCCCAATATAATAAAGTGTTTATGGAAGAGTACCAACCAAGCAGCCTTTAGGTAACATATGAGGGCGATATGGACGACTATAAACACCCATTCAAAAGCAAAGAAGCAGAAGAAGGAGAGAAAAAAACAACATCATACATTGTTTGCTGGTTACGAATAATTAAAATAGGAAACAACTGAAGTAAAGAACACTCTTCTGCTAGATGACAGCTGGATCCCTCATACATACATATATACACATGATTGCAAATATACATATGTGTGCCATTAAATGATGTGAAGTGATAAACTTTAAAAGGCTTAAGGATGTGTACTGTTGTTGGTTTTTACGCTCCCAGTATAAATTATATGAGTAGGCCTACATTTGTCTCCTCTTATTTGCTTTAACTGCTGGGTATCACTCGATATAATAAAGAAACTTGCATCGTAATTTGTTGTGCTCTGTGTGGTGGGAAGGGGAGGTGTTTTTATTGAATTTCCAGTGGGGTACTTGTAGGTAAGTTGTAAAAAGTTTCTTTTTTTACTTATACTGTTTTTATTTTCCTGCTGTTAAAGTTTTTTTTGTTTCTTCCTAAAAGGTTTTGTAATAAATGTGAAAAAATAAAAAAACAAAACTTTGTCTTGCTATGTGCAACATTAAATTTGTTTAAGTATTTTCATAAACTTTTTTTGAGGTTTTGACTATCATGTTAAAAGGCAGGTGTGAGTTGTAAAAGAAAAGGCTGAGTTTGGGTTAATTATTAAGTTAAATTACTTTAAAATGTCCTTCTTCTGTCTTCAATTGTATAGTTATAGGTGACATACTTTTAAAATTTAAACTAAAAATTGATTTCTTTAATAACAAATACTTACCCTCACGCAAGGTCACTATGTAGTAGGATTCTTTGGAGGGTGGACTTATGCCCAATTTATTGACTGCTTTCAAACGAAAACTATACACTGTAAATGGTATGAGACCAGTTACTTGATACGATGTCACATTTGATTTTGTTTGTATTTGTGGCACTTGATCCCATTGACCATTCTCGCCCACTCTGAAAAAAATAAAATAAAAATGAAATAGAAAATGAAAAGCGAACAAAATGATGAGAAACAAAAAATAATATTTACTTATATCTTATAGTTTAAATGTATTTTAATTCAATTCACTTTTTTTTTAAAGATTTTCTTTTATTTGTTTGAGAAGTAGGAGCAACTGTGAGGAGGAGATATTCTGACTCTAACTTAAACAAACATAGACCGGCATTACAATTCAATTGAATGGCTTTAGTGGAATGAACGAATGAATGAATGCATGGAAGAAAGCAAGTTGTGTTTGTTTAGTTCTTTAGAAAACTACTTAAACTATACAGGCACTCTTACTAACACATCCAAATACCCACATCCGGTACACTTATTTAAACTAATGTATATAGTCTAGCCACTTTAACAGTGTACAAATATCAACATTTACGTTTTTTTTGTTGGCCCACAAAATAAAAACTTTTGTTTTCTTTTTTTTTCTACTATTTTATTGTTGCTTTTTCTTCCAGAGCTACAAACAGCCATAATTCGTTGCTTTATGTTTAAGTTAAGCGTAAAAAAGAATTTTATGCTCTACATGTATGTTTTTCTAAATTTTTTATATTTATTTTTTCATTTTATTTTATATATTTATATTTTGTTTCATTGATGCATGAGAGATTTAATAATAAACAGGCAATGGCAATTTTCATTTCATTTAAACAATAGAAAAATATATTAAATTTTTCCATTCAACTTGATCATCAATGGGAATTGATTTAAGGCAATTGTTTTGTGTGTTTTTTTTACAATTACTTATGGGATTGTATTTTTTTCTTTTTTTGTATGGGAATCATTTTTTTGACAAGTTTTAAGCTGATTTTATTTTGAACTTTTAAGTTTTTTGTTGTTGTTGTTGGCAGGAAATATTTTAAATTGAAATGGGAAATACTAAGAGAGTGAGGAAATGGTGGTTATACTCTGTGGGTAGGTTTGATAGGAATTATAATTTGTTTTTGGCAAAAAAAAAATCCTAAAAATTGCTTAAGTAAATATGTGCTACTTTTATTAAGTACTAAAGTTTGACGCATTAAAAGAAACTTTTTTAAGAGACTGATCATAATTATATATTTTTTGGAAAATATACTATGTTTAAGTTTAAATGTAGCTGTTTCTCTTTTGGGAAATAGTTTTCAGAATTAATCAAGGGCATTCGTCTACACAAAAACACTTCTGGTGTCTAAACAATTAATACAAACATTTCTAGAGTATTATATAAATACAAATATATTCACAATACTTTATCGGACTTGGTCCATATTTGCCACTAGCCTCCATATAAAGCCTCTTTCAGAAAATTAGATATTCTTCCATAAATTGCTCAAATGTATCGGAACAATGAATTATTAGAACGAATAAATCACATTTAATATTAATAACTGGTGTAGTACCAGCCTACTCGGGAGTAGTCGGTAACGAAAGAGCAAATGTAATAGCTTTAAAGGGAAGGGAGCTCTAGGCAATAAACCTGAAAAACCCAAAACCATTCGACGCAACAAAAGCTTAACTAAAAATATGGATGAGAGATTCCCATAAGACTTCTTGGAATAATGAAACAGTGGGTAGAACCACGAAAATCCTATGGGGTGACCCTGATGAGAGCAAGACGAAAAATCTCCTCAAAATGAGCAAGTCTGAAGTAAGTACGATAGTATTCCGAGTGGACACACAAGATTACGAACAAATTTATGCAAAATTGGACGTGTGGATTTAGACGTATGTAGAGCATGCGGAGAGAACATTGAAACTCTGGAGAACTTTCTTTGCCACTGTCAGACATTCGTCGAAGTTAGATCCAAGTATCTTAGAAGTGTTGTTATTCCGGAAATAACATTCCTGACTAAAACTGATTGGAAGATTCTTAGGAATTACGTTCATGAAACTGAGTTTCTGAACACTGAAAAATCATTCATTCAGTTCCCTTTTTTTCTCATGATAAGGAGCGCACAACAGGCCCGATTGTGGCCTAGGTGTATTTCTTCGGATTTGATGTAGTATGCATCCTCCTGGTCGGTCACGCCCGACTATACTTTCGTACTTGCTTTTGTTGAAAATTATTTAGAAGTGAAATTATAGCATTCAGACTTTGATTATATTAGAAAATTTACTAAGTGCTTCTTTTGAAGTGGTTATAGAGGTTATTCTTTGTAAATACATCGTTTTTTGGCTAGGAAATGGTGAGGCCCGGTTAGTGCCTAAGCTAATATCTGAAATAGTAGTGGATTACAAACAGGATGTATATACATACACCTTGGCCTCGAAAGGGTCTGTTGAGGGCTTCTTTCTTAACATGTGCTTCAGATATACATAAATCAAACCCTTCTTGGTTAGATAGTTACTTAATTAGTTCGTTCGTTAGTTAGTTAGTTAGTTAGTTAGTTAGGTAAGTTAGTTGGTTAGTTAGTTAGTTAGTTAGTTAGTTAGTTAGTTAGTTAGTTAGTTAGTTAGTTAGTTAGTTAGTTAGTTAGTTAGTTAGTTACTTAGTTAGTTAACCCACACTATGTATATTGTGTGAGTTCCTATTTATACCTCTGTTAGGCATTCGAACCAAAGGTCTGCAGGAAATACATTTATACAGTCTTTCAAATATAGCTTACTGTTTTCACAAAGGTTAAAATTAGGACAAGTACTTATTGATTTTAATCTTCATGTAATTTGAATAATCAATAATGAATTTCTTTTAAAACAACTCTAAAATAAGTGCTTTATACTTTATCCAAATGCTACATTAAAGCGATTCTAACATCTTCTATGAGCAAAACAAATAGCTGCACAAGAGAAAGTTTTTGAAGAATAACCATTTATAATTTAAAACTTCAAATAAACGGTAATAACTGTTGCTACTTTTTAAAAGCACTCAAAGGACATTAAGCTTACGTAACAATTTTAAAAATAGAAAATATATATTCACTTTATAAAAAAAAACGCTAAAATTTAACCCTTCCAAATTTTACTTTATAATTTAGAAAACTTTTTTCCTTTAACATTTAATTTAGTTAAACTTTGTGCTTTTGTATCCGTTTTGGCCACCCCAGAAATCTTTTTGATGATATATTTATTTTAGAAATTCTTGAACCAAACCTTTTTTTGTGGCCAAACCCTTTTCCTTTATCTGTTTGGTGTTTTGCATTCTTAACTATCTTATTTATGGCCGTATAACTTTTAGAATTTACACATGATTTTCCTAAAGTTTTAAAATGTTTTGTCTACTTTATTTACATTTTTTCGTCTTCTATTTGTCTTAAGTTGTTGTGAAATATTTGTAGGCTCTTTTTTTTCAAATTTATTTATGTAAATAATCCTTAGATGAAAAATAAGAAGAAGAATAAGAAAAAAATTAAATCAACATCTTTATGAGAAATATATACATATTTTTTAAGGAGGCATAAAATGTCAATGTCTTCATAAAACTTACTTTTTATGGCTTCAAGTGTGTATTCGTGGCAGTAAAGAACAAAGTTAAACTTAAATAGACACACACAAACAAATATTTTGTGCGTGTGGTAACTGGATTCCTTTTTCATTTCTACTTTCTTTTAGTGTTTAAGGATGGCTGGTTGTTGTTGGTTTGTTTGCTTGACTGGTTGGTGTTTATTTCAAGGACTTTTATGTGCAAAGTTTCTTTCTATTCTCTTTTATGAAGTTGTCGATTTCTTTTTGACACATGATTAATAATTTTTTTGTTGGCCAATTTTCTTTCAATAAAAAAATATATTTCATTTCTTTTTGGGTGTCTAGAGTGATTTCTTGTTAAAAGTTTTTGAGGTTAATATTAACTTTGTAGAATATTTAACGAGAATTTTGTTTTTATTTTTTTTTTTTTGCTGAGGCAACAGGTTAGATAGTATGGCTTTAAGGATAAATATTTTCTAATGAAATAAGTTTATATGTATGCTGGTCGAAAGGTGGTTGTGAGTGATTATTAATGGTTAATTAACTTTGATTTTCTTGAAGAAATATCCATGGTTTTGCATGGGTATTTGAGTTACAGGTGGCAAAGATTATGAGATTTTCTAAAAATAGAATTATTCATAACAAAAGTACAAAGAAAAAAATTGAACTAAATGTAATTAAAAATGGTGTCCTAATTTGTAGACAATTTTCTATAAAAGAATATTTTGTAAAGGATTTTCTTTAAAAAAGAAGTTTTTACAAAGAATTAACAAGATAAATTTTAAGAAAAATATTTCTAACAAAAACAAAACTTTGTTAAAGATTTTGAAATGAAATCTGAGAAAAAAAGTTTTCAAAAATTTTTAAAAAATAAGATCCATCAAACATTTTTTTTAAAAAGAAAATGTTATAAACATTTTGTTATTAAAAATGATTTAAATTATAACTTGGAATCAAATAGTTTTTTTCGGACGAAAATGTTATCGACAATTTTTATAAAAATAATGTTTTATTGAAAATTTTCTATTAAACAATTATTATAGAGAATTTGTATAAAAGATAATTTTATCTAAAATTTTCTATAAAAATAAAATTTTATCGAAATTTTTCTATAAAAAGATAATTTTTTTCGTAAAATTCTATAATCGAGATAATTTTGTAAAAAAAAAATTCTTCAAAAAAAGATAATTTTATTAAAAAATTTTTTATTAAAAAAAAATTTATCGAAAAATGTATATTAAAATATAAATTAATCGAAAAAGCTTTTCTACAATTTTTTATAAAAATATAATTTTATTAAGAATTTTCTATAAAAAGAAAATATTATCAAAAATATATATAAATAATTACTATTTTATAAAAAAAAAATAACAAAGTTTTTCTATTAAAATATATTTTGTAGAAATTTTGAATTTTTTTTATTAAAAAGATTATATAAAGAGAAAGTTTGGAAAAAAATTTCTATAAGAGAAATTATTGTAAAAAATGTTCTATAAAACATTAAAGTTTCTGTGTAAGTTTTTCTTTAAAATTATTCATATTCAGTAGAGAATTTCTTAGTGTTTAAAAACGAAAATTTGCCAAAAATGTTTTATAAAACAGAACATTATTAGAAATGTTATTTATTAAAAAACTATTTCTTCGAATAAACTCTAGTATTATTAAAATAAATTTAAAAATATGTTTTTTTATTAAAGTAACTTTTTATAAATAAGTAGCAAAAGCAATTAAATTTTATCTCAATGCCTTCAGAATCTGCCACTTGTTACTTAAAGTTTTTTATATTTTTTTTCTGAATAGCTTAAGGAATATTTTAAATTTTACCCCTTTTCTTATGTAATTTTATTGTCAGAATTGTTATGTTTTTTGTACTTAATTTCTTTAAAATTCGTTTTTTAATACTATGTAATGTAAAAGGATTTCAATTAATTGCAGTTTCTTTTCATAAACTTTTTTAAACGAAAATATTAATACAGAAAAATATGAACATATGAATGTATGTATTGAAATTAAAGTTAAATTTCATATTAAAAAAATGAAGCAGAACTGATATTACCAACCAACATATGGTTGTTATAAATACACTTGTATAATAGGAGGGTTCAAAAAATTATAATAATATATTGGATTTTTTTAGAAATAAACAGTTAATTTATTTTATTAAGCTGGTTAAGCAACTGTAAATGTTGCCAAGAACTAAAACTAGTGCAACTAGAGCAACATACATATATTATACATCCCCATAATATAATATAATACATATGAAAGTCCTCTTCCTATACATTTATTTTTATAAATTCCCATCATAAACAATAACCAGTTATAGCAGTGGCATACGTTCCTATAATTGTTTTTCTGTTCGTTCAAAGTCCATTTTATTTTTCATTTTTATATTTTAATATTTCAACCAAAAATACTTCTCCTCATCATATGTATGATCAAATAAATGTTAAATGTTATTCTGATATGCGTGTACCGAACATTTATTTTAATCATTTTCGAATGTATAATAAAAATGGAAAAACAGTTAAAATAAAAATTTGCAAACAGAGAAGAGGAAAAACTCAAAATAAATTGGTATAAAAGTCTGATTTTAATCCTGAAATGCTTGAATACCAAAATCTCTCACGGATTTGGTAGTCGTTTTGGTTGCTGTTTAACTGTTTGTGGGTGTTGCTGTTTATACAGAAAACATTTAGGGAGATTTACGCAACAGAAGTGATTATCAACATTATTTAAAAAAATAGATTAGGGAAAATCAACTAAAACTGAACTAGAACTGAACTAGAACTGAACTAGAACTGAACTAGAACTGAACTAGAACTGAACTAGAACTGAACTAGAACTGAACTAGAACTGAACT
>NC_060952.1:7734538-7759954 GCF_022045245.1 Lucilia cuprina | reverse complement strand
AGACAGCTTTTCATTTGCTCTAAATATTTTGAATGTGCCATTAAATTTAATTTTTTTATTTTTTTAACTCAAAAATCAAAAGATTTTAAGAATTCCCCATATGTATATGGAATGGAAATCATTAATTTACATATGTATGCATGTGGGGATTATAATAGATATAATAGCCAAAAAAAAACAGTGATTAAAAATCAGTTATTTTTTAAATTCTTAAATTTTTAATAATAAGAAGAAATTTATTGGAAACTTAAAGCTAAAATTATTTTTTCATCAAATTATCTATGAAAAAAAATATATATTGAAAATGTTCTATTAAAAGGAAATCTGACCAAAATTTGCTATTAAAGTTTATTAAATATTTCTATTAAGGAAAGATTTTCTATTAAAAGAAAATTTGTTAAAAATGTTCTCTTAAAAGAAAGTTTAGGGAATATTTTCTAATAAAAGAAAATTTATTGTGAATTTTCCATTAAAAGAAAATTTGTGGAAAATTTGCTATTAAAAGAAAATTTATTGAAAGATTCCCATTTATGCAAAACTTATCAACAATTTTTATTAAAAGAAATTTTATTGAAATTTTTTCTTCATCGAAAATTTTCATGTACAAAAATGATTGAACATTTTTTATTAAAATAAAATTTATTTGAAATTTTCTTATAGAAGTAAAAAATTATTAAAAAATTTTTCTTTAAAAGAAATTTTATTGAACATTTTTTATGAGAAGAAAGTTATTTAAAAATTTCCAAAATTTTCTATTAAAATAATTTTCTATACGAAAAGTTCCTAATAAAATTTTTTTTTGAAATTTTTCTATTAAAGAAAAATTTATCGACAATTTTTTATTAAAATAAAATTTATTAAAAATTTTCTATTAAAGGAAAATTTGTCAAAATAAATTTTTATTAATTTTCTACTAAAAGAAAATTTATCGAAAATTTTCTATAAAAGTAATGTTTTTCTAAAGAATGTTAAAAAAGCTTTTTGAAACTCAACTAAAACTCATCTAAAAAAAAAAAATTTATTTAAATTGTTTTTAAATAAATTTTTTAGTAAGTTTGTATAAAACTATATTTATAGATTTTTAATTTTATCTTGATTAAAAATTTTTTCAAAATCTTTTGGGTCTAATTTGGGCTTTAAATTCTTTTGTAAAAATTTTTTAATGCGTTTTTTGTTCTCATGCATGTTTTTATTTAAAATTTCTTATTAAAAATTTTCTATTAAAAATAAATTTTTGTTACAAGAAAATTGATTAAAAATTTTCTATTAAAGGAAAATTTGTCGAGGTGAAATTTTATTAAAAATTTTCTATAAGAAGAAAATTTATCAAAAATTTTCTATAAAAGTAATGTTTTTCTATAGAATGTTAAAAAAGCTTTTTAGAAAAATTTAACTAACATTTCTTTTCTTATCTTGTCTAAACAAATTTAATTGATGAAAATTATTCGGTTTACTATTAAAAAAAAAAAACTTTCATTAGAGTTTTACTCAAGTAAATAAAAATAAATTTGCTCAAAGAAATAATTTATAATTAACTAAAGACAAATATTTTGGTTGAATTAACAAATAAACTACAACAGAATAAATATTTCCTTTAAAACCAAACATTTTACCCACAACAAAATCAAAATCAAACTTTCAGTTCTAAGTATTCCAGATAATTATGTTTATAATGCAAAAATGAAATTTTGAGTTTTTATTTTGGTTTCATTTAAGAATTTTGTCTTTTTTTTTGTTTTTTGAAAACCGCATTTGTTTGTCTGTTATTAAGAAATGGTTTTAATCAAATTTCTTTTAATTGCTCTTGATTTTATTTAGGGTTAGATTTTCCTTTTTCACTATTGTGTATATTTTTGCAAATTAATGTCGAAAATTTTCATTCATATATTTGCTGTCTTGTTTGTTGATTTTTCATTAGAAAAGTTAAAGGTGTTTTTTTCTTTTTTAAAATTTTCTATAGAAATTTTTGTCTATAATTTTTTTTCTTTAAAACATTGACATATTTGTTTGTTTTCTCTTCAGTTTTAATTTATTTTTTTTTTTTGTAGCAATAATATGTCAATTCTTCTATATTTTGCTATATGAAAGGCTATGTTTTTTTTTTAATTTATTTCTTCTTAAAGTGTGTTTTGTGGTTTTGTGAATATTTCATCATTGTTTTCCTTTTTTTGTTTTTGTACTCAGATCATAATCTTCATCATCAATATTAAATTTTTTTCCCTAATGTATTTTTGGTTTGACATCTAAACGACATTTCCTGACACACTCATGTCTCAAAATTTATGCAGATGTTGCTGGTGTTTGTTCCATATCTATTCAAAAATATGACAATAATAAATAATGTGTATTTGGAATATGTTTTTTTTTTTTTTTTAATAAAATTTTTGTTAAAGAAATATGTGTTCGATGAAAGCATTATTATTGCTTGTTTGTTTTTTTTTCTAAAGGATGTACAACTGAATCCAGTTTTCTATTTAAAATTTATTTATAACTTCAAAAGTAGATGATTACAAACTCTAAAAATAAAACTCTGTTAAACTGTTAGTTTCATCAAAATTTCTATCTGCTTCATTAAATAAATTTATATTATTTACCAACAAGTTTTCTTTAAGTTTCTTGCTTTTAATTATTTAATATGTAGTTAATTTTGTAAGTGTTCTATACACAGTTTTTTAATTACTTCCCATTTTATATATATATTTTTAAATTTGTTTTTATATGATAATAAATTTTTAATGGCAGCAAAAAGAAAAAAAATAAATAAGAAAAACTTTATTAGGTTTAAAATCTTTAATATTCCTCCTATGCTTCCAAATGAGAGTACATCGATACTACTAAACAGGTATTTAGTGACACGCATTCATAGAAACACCTTTACAATCCCACCCACAATTACTCCTCTATTTTTATTAGAAACTTTAACACACAACGATAGAAATACATACATACATACATACATACATACATACATACATACATACATACATACATACATACATATGCATGTAGTATATAAAAGAGGCACATTAAACTTTGTTGTCACAATTTTTCCTTCAACTAAGCACTTAAAAGTTGTTTGCTTTTGTTTGAATGTGTATGTGTGCTTGTGTGAATATTGTTTTTCCTGCTTGTTCCTTACATTTCCTTTTCATTACTCTTACCAATCATAAGCATCACCCTATTAATACATACTTATTTGTTTAATGTGAACACAGTATGGAGCAAAATAAACTTAAGGTATTAAAATTATATACTGATAACAGTCTTATATAATGACATTAAATCCTGACATCATTCACCTATGAGGCAATAAGTCAACAAGTCCAATAATCTCTGATTAGACTCTGAAGTTCTTCTCGTCGAATAAGCCACCTAGTACTCTATTGAGTCTGATTTTGAAATGTTAAAAAAATAGTGTAGAGTTGTGCACACAACTATCATCTCCTGAGAGGATCCAAAAATATTCAATTCAATCTCGACGAATTACACATTTCACTGAATTTCCAGTCATGTCTGTGAAATTTTTGATTACATTCGAGTTATTTGATTATCATAAATATATACACTTTGTTTTTGATCATAAGTGATATTTTCGTCTCATAAAATATTTTTTTATGAGCACTTCTACATTTATTACCAAATAATTTTATAAACAATAATATTTTGGACATATGGATGATACAACATGGAACTGCATGTTCTTCGAAAACTTCATTCAAATAGTAGATGTATATTTCTTAGTCACTGTATGAGCATTTAAACGTGCTATGAATTTATTGTAAAAATGCCATTTCATTTCACCTTTATAAAAAAAATAAAAAAGTGTGATGAATAAAAATAGCACACAGATGTATTAAGGAATGCAGTCAATTTTAAGGGGTTAATTAAAGAAAATTAATACTGATTAAAAGTAATTTAATCATGATAACATCCAACAAAAAAATTCCTAATGACTATTAATTCATAACATGGTCGATTACAATTACTTGTAATGTGTATTTGAGCAATAATCAATTACAATTATTTGTAATTGTAATTTGAAAAAAATCACAATTACAAGTAATTGTAATTACAAAATTTTCAATTACAGTTACAAGTAATCATAAATTGCAAAATTTGAATTTGCAAAACTTCAATTACAATTAAAAGTATAGGGAGTAATTACAAAAAGTAATTCACTACACGGCTAATTACAATTACTTGTAATGTATAATTTAGAATTAACCAATTATAATTTTTGGTAAATGCAATTGAAAATATTCCAATTAGAATTACTTGTAATGTGTAATTAACCAATTACAATTATTTGTAATTGTTAGTGAAGTTTTGCAAATAAAAATTACTTGTAATTGTAATTTAGGTATTACTAATTACAAAATTACATGTCATTATAAGGAACAAAATGTACAGTTACAAGTAATTGTAATTACTTCAAATGTAATTGTAATTGAAAATGTAGTCAACACTCCACATGCCTGATAGACACTTAAGGAGTGTATAAGTTACGTAGTAAAATGCTAATTAGTGAAAATTATTAATGTAAGTTTTTACTAGAAAATTTTTAAATTTGTCTCTTGTAATGAATGTTAAAATATCTATTTGATCAAAATGATAAAACGCTTATATAAAAAAAGTATTAGATAATTTAATAAATTATATATTTCTATTATAAATAATTAAAATTTTCATTACCCATTTTTCTCAACTAAATCCCACATAAAGTAACAATTACTTTACATAAATAACCAATGACTGAAAATAAGATAAAAAGTATATATAGAAAGACGTAGACATACTTATAGTAACCATTAACAATTCCTTTTCAATTGCAACTAGCAAATAATAAAAGCCTACAGTATACATCTACAATACGAAATAAACTTAACATGAAAGCAGTAATATGCTACAACATTATCGACCATCCCCCCCACCTCTCCTTTCTCTTTACGTCATTACACTCACCTGGTTTCAATAATGAAATGCGTTACCGGGGCATTTCGTGGATGTTGTGAATGGGCCCATGATAAGTTAACTGAACGTGATGTAAAACTTATCAGTAGTGGTCTTTCTGGTGGATCTGGTACATCTAAGGAAACAACAAAAAAAAAGTGATATGACAAAAAACTTTAAATTACTAACAAATACTAAATACAGAGGATACATGCACTTTAAAATATTTTCTACAAAAGTTTGATGTTTTATATATACAGTTGTTTGTAGTTTGTATATATGTGTGTAAATAATTCCGACTGTTGTAACTTACCTTGCACCAGTAAATCAACAATTGCTTCTGGTATATGACGGTCATTTACTAGGCATATATATTCTGCTGTATCTATAGCTAAGGCTGGTGCAAAATGTAATGCAAAATTTTCCGACAAAAGTTGTATCTGTAAAAAAAAGAGAAAAAGAAAAGTTTGAGTAAAAATCAAAGAAAATAAATTGTTGCTGGAAATGAAAGACAAGAATGAAATTTCTTTTTATGTATAACTTTTAACTGTATAAAATTTAACTGAAGCTATTAATATTCTCTCAATTTTTTGCTTTGGTTTGGTCCATTTTAGGATTTTGAGATTATTATATATGCACCTTGTAATGCACTAAAAGCCGAATTTCTGACTAGGAACACTGTAACAAAAATTTCAATAATTTTTCTTGTGATAAACTCAAAGTAACAGAATTTTTTAGATCCATTTCAAGAAGATGGTAAATTTTTTTTTAAATATACTATTTAAAATGGAAATGTAACCACATACACTACTGCATGACAAAAGGCCAAAAAGGTCAACATTTTCCAGTATTGCCAATAGTCAAGGACTTTTTATAAACCCCAAAGATTTGAATGTTTTTTTTTTTCTGCAAAAAGGTCATCATTTTCGAACGTTTATGTCTTGCAAACAGTTCGATATACTGAGGCAAAGTTGTAGTTCTTGTCATGTGAACTTATGAAATAAAAGAACTTCATCTCAATTTTTGCATTGCATGTAGGAAGTTTCACATTGTGAAATTGACCAGCTTTTATTAAAGACGCATGTACGTATACGTGTTAATGAATTATTGATGTTACAAATATTAAGTATACGTATAGTAGTACATATAGTAGAGGAAAAGGTAAAAGAATCCTTAAGAGAGGAACTAACTAACCAACTAAGTAACTAACTAACCAACTAACCAACTAACTAACTTACGTATATTCCTCGCCATTTATTAACTCATACGGCATAAATTATTACTACAAAAACTAATACATTTCGCATTTAACTATTTTCCCCTTTTTTCATAAACAATCCCCATTAGACATTATTTATTAATTTTCTTTAAAGAGCTTAATTTAAGCAACATAGCTTTTCAACTTTTGTGTCCTCAACTACATACTAAGGGACTTAATAACGTTTAATAAATTCTTCCAAACTTTTACATATACATAAATAAATTTCAAAACCTCACATGCTTAACCTCAACTTAATGAAAATATGTTTGTGTAAAAAAAACATTTTTTATGGTTTTCCTGCGTTTTGTTAATAACTAATATAATGTAAAGATTTTCTTGGAATTTAGTTTGTTTACTAATTAATTCTTCATTAATTACTATTAAAAATTTAAATAGTTGTCGGTTTTTGAAAGTTTTTTTTTTGCATATTTTCGTAACAAATAAGTTGTTAAACCCTTTTTATTGGTTAAAGACTTTGACAATAATGTATAAATAAGGGTTAAGTGTGGAAATTTTTGAAATATTTGTTAATTTTTAATTTAGTGGATTAACTTCGTGGAAAATATTATGTTGAAGATCTGAAAAAAAAGAGACATCATTATTATATATTTTTTAAATTTGAAAAATAAAATTACGAAAAATATGTTAGTTACTATTGCAAATAAGGAATACTTTTTAAAATATTAAAAAAAATACCAAAAGTAGAGTTAGTCACTTTTGCAAATAAAGTTTTTTTAAAATTTCCTTCAAGATTGTAAATTTAGATTTTTAGAAAGTGATTTAAGAGTAAAATACCTAAAACTCCAAAAATAAAGTTAATAATTTTAGCAAATAAAGCATCCATTAAAAATCTACATATATCATTTTCAATCATTATTAAAAAGAAATGCTAAGAATGTATCATTTTTACAAAAAATCATTTTTATATGAATACATATTATATATAAAATTCGAAAAGAAGAGTTAATAACATCAAATAAAGTTTCTATTTTTAAGCATACAAGTATTTCAATCCTATTTTCTTCAAAATTATAAATTTAGAGTCCTTATAGATGATTTAATATTAAAATACCTAAAACTCCAAAAGTAAAGTTAATCACTTTAGCAAATAAGACATCCATTAAACGTCTACATATTATCATTGCATAATTTAAAAGAAAAGTTAAATATTCAGTAGTATAATCCTTTAAGTTAATTTTCTTTTCTTACATTAAACAAGTTTTTCTAAACTATTGACAAATTTCTATGTTTTCTACTCCCAAAAGGAAACCTTTTTTTTTTAGCTCTGAACACATGTTAAGAAACCTTATGTTTTTCTTTATACTGAATATTAAGTAGTTCTCGTTTTAAAGTGATTACATTTTATACCTATTGATAAAGTGGAAAAATCTTCAGCCAGGAAATAGTTTTGGTTGTTTTATTTATACTTTTAATAAATTTAATAAATATTATGCTCTTTAAGTAAAGGAAAGGCTGGGGTATTAGGCAAGGATGTTAGGTAAATGAAAGGCTTAAAAACTTTTAATAAATCTCTTAAGTTTAAAACTAAAAAATAAACATTGAAAGTAAATTGCCCACAAACATACAAGTATAAGCGAGGGTTACTAATTAAGTTTAGAGACGTTGTAATAGTGAAAAATGTCAAGACAAAAAAGGAAAGCTTAGTTTATAAATATTTCTTTATATTTTTATTATCTTCTTTCATTTAAATCGGAGATAGACAAAGAGATTACTTAGGTGGGTATTGTCCTCTAATTCGTTTTCGCACATATATAAGTATTTACATTAGAATTCAAATACAAATCTATTAAAATGGTGTCAACAGAGTGCTCTCTGTTAATTCACACATATGTATATAAAAAATAAGTAATAGCTGTTAGAAAGTCAATTTCTAAACTGTCTATCAATACCGATTTTGAATCATTATTAAAAAAATACATACGCTAATAAAGGTCTAGTAATCACAATACATAATTGTTAAGATAATAAAACATTTTATCAAAACATATGTAGTGAACCTCGCTCTGACACTTGAAAAAGAAGAAGGATTTGTAATATAATTATATACAGACTCAAACTACTCTTAACTACATGCATTGCTTACACATATTGCACACACACACACACAATGTTCACAATAACACACCCTGCACTTTTAAAGACCATGTATTTGTCATAATTAGATATATTACAAGACGAGTGAAAAAGAAAAGACTAAGTTACTTTTCTAGAATTTTATTTTCAACACAGTGTGTCCCTGTTCTTACTCATAGGGACATACTGTGGTAATTCTGATATGAACAGAGTATACTCTGAACATATCTGGACAAGGAAGTAAAATTCAATGGTATCATATGTATATGATACCTTTCATCCATGATCATTTAAACCAGCACACATCTCAATTATACGACACATTCATAAGAGAAAAACATACGACACATTCATTAGGTAGACGGGTGGCGTAAGGTCCGCCGCACCTCACATTCATTCCGTATCATGTACAATTAATACCAACTCATTTCCAATGCTTAGTCCCACAGTCACTCCTATGTGGGGTATCTGTTGTTTTCGGCAACAGCACCAAACTTATCCCGAAATATTGACTACTATCATGTATCAGTCTTTTCACCGCCACTTACTCTACCCGCGAATTTGGGTTTAAACTACCCGAAGGAACCTCAACCAACTGACCAGCCAGAACATAGTCCTGCAGGCAACTGGCCACCCGTAGTACCAGATTATGCGGTGCGGTTGTCTGACCTCTGGCAATTTATGCAAAGAATAAGCCAAGCAGTAGACTGTAACCAATTTTTCAGTCCCGTTTAGACTGGAGGTATTGGCCACTCCTTTATATTTCGGGATTGCAATAACACCAAGTCGGAGGTCTCGCCAAGGTAACATGCCCCCGGGGGGAAGACATATAGTATAAAGAAAAGTTAAGGCTTTAGTTGGTATGTTTTTGTAAATGCTTTATATCTATATAGTTACACTCAAAAAAGTAATTGAGTAACCCGCCACTCTGGCGAAGTTTTAGAAGAACGAAAAAAGTGCGATTTTTTAATCCAAGTCAATTACAGATTCGTTAAACAATCAAATCACTTTGCATTTTTAGAAGTACGGATTATTTACAATTTTCCAAATACATATTTGAATCAAGTATGGATTCATTTTAAACGAAAAGTTTGTTTTTACTTATTTTAAAGATTTTTGGTTTGATTCGATCTGAAATCCCTAATTAAGTGATAAAAAAATAAAATTGATTTAAGAATATAAAAATTGAATTGATACTAAATTGTGCTTAATTTTAGTTTAAGTCGTACTTGAATTTAGAATTTTTTAATAATAGTTTTAATTGCAAAAAAATCACAAATTAATTAAAAAATAATGTTTGCTACCGATTTGAGACCTAATTATTTTAATAATAGATTATAGAAAAATAAAGTGAAAATCTGTATACGACTTTTCTTTCAGTGTACAAACAGCAGTTTCTAATTAAATCGGTTTCTAATGTTCTAGTCTGTTAGTTTGGGTGGGTTCATTATCCACCATGGACTCTGGTAAAGGACATCTGGGCTATCTGTTGTATCATACACATTACTTCAAACTAACTCACTACAATATCTGCAGGGTTTATATTATATATTTTATTTTTATAGTATGTGTTTAGTGGTAAAAAATCTACAAAACTTTTTAGGCAAAAAACTATTAAGAATTCTTTTTTAGTTTATTATTTTTCCTCTTCTTGCCAACTAACTAATGAAGGCATATTCTTTATTTTGTTTGTACAGGAGGAAAAAAACTTAACAAGCTCTAAGGAAAAGTTTATTTTTTTATATAGAAATAAATAGTAGGATGGTGCCTGTAAATAACATATTGGCACCTTTATATATAATAATATCCTAGTAGTTTCATAAAGAGTCAAGGCATGCAAAATATAAAATTACTTGCTTGGCTCAAATTTAGCTTCTAGTTAGAAGTCAAATGTATAGTGTCCCTAGTTAGTTATTTTAAAAGAAGGATGTATGCTACTTTAAATACGAAGAAGTACTCCTAAGACACTATGAGCCCTGTTGTACGAGCTTTAACCAGATTCTCAGATAAAAATATAACCCACGATTTCCATATTGACAGACAACAATCCAATTACAAAGGCATAAGGGTGACTTAAGAAATCAAAAAAGAAATTAATTTTGCTTTTAATCTAGCTGAAATTAGTTGCTACTTTAGTGAATGTAAAAAATCTATAGCTTCGTCATTTAATTTCTTCTTTTCAGAGTTGTTCTTGATTTTATTTTAAATGCAAATGACATAACCAGGTACAAATTTAAATATTGCAAAAAGTCATCGATTGTAAACCGTCTCCTAAAACTACAGGGTAGAGCAGCAGTTTTAAGACTTAACTAATGAGTGTAGAAAAGAAAGCTCAAGAATTCACTCGACTCTTGAATTAGTAGAGGAAAACATATTTTAAAGGAAATAAAAACACCAACTGCAATAAAACTCTTCTTTTTTTAGAGGGTTGTTGATTTTATTTTTACTTTAAAATGTCCCAGTATGCCGTTTAACACTATATTTTCATCATGCATACTCCTTGGAAATTGTTATTTTTTTTTTATTTTACTTTTTTACATAAAACAAAACTTTAGTGTACGTGTTGCCATTTTAGCTTATTTTTTATAAAAATATATAGAAAATAGTGGCTGCAGTGAATGAATGGGGGCGTTACGGTTAGTTTAGTGAAAGGTTAAAGGCAATTACATTGGATGGCAAAAAAGTTATGTAATTTTTAATCAAATTTAAAACTAAATGCTTTTTGCATTACTTGGAGATGATTACGTAATGATTGCCTTCACTTATTTTAAACCACTTTTCTCATATTAACTATTTTCATATAACCCAAAAAAAGCAATGCAGTATTAACTGACTAAAAAATTATCTTAGAATAGTATGACAATTAATAATGATCTGTCTTTATTATTTTGACCATCACTGTACAATAAGTAGTGTCGAAAGAGGAAAATACATATATAGTGTGTGTGAGTTTATGTGTGGTGTTTTCAAAGCCATCTTAAGTTTTAAATTACTTTAATCCAAAAGTATGAAATAGTTTTTTATTGCTAAAGTCAAAGCAGTAGTTTATAATTTTGAATAAGAGCATATTTATTTAAACCAAGATTTTCTTAAACTTATACAGGGTACAGTGGGAAGATATGAAGAATAAAGTAAAATTAAAATATTTACGCATCATTAAGAAATAGGTGGGATATAGTATAGATTCTCACATATTTGTCGAATTCACAATCGACAAATATGTGAGTATCTAAATAGATCTTACCATGTCCCCCTCAACTCATATTTAAACGATCCTAAACGGAAGCAGGGTTGTATTTGTAAGGAAATATTTTCTCATGGCTATAAATTGCCGCCAAATATGATAATTATGACTCAATCGTGATAACCCAGAAATTATAATGTAAAATATTTCTAATTCAAAATAAATCAATAAATATATAATAAATCAACTATATTCTTTTTAAAATTCACAACACTTGTTGGTATGTTGGTTTAATAAGAAGCTTTCACAGTTGTTATACTTAAAAGAATATCCAAGTATTAATTTCAAAAAACTACAACCTCCTCTTTTATTTACATTTAACCTTCACATCCACTATTTTTTAATGAACTCTCCAAGTGCCTTTTTAAAATGCAGGTAAATAGGTATCCTGTCTATTAAAACGTGTCCTCAAATTTAAGCAGCAACATCACTTCTTGGACCTTTAATATATAACATAAAATTTCCTCTCAAATGTTACCATTGAGCATGATACTGCTAAATATTAATGTTTGCTACGCAAAACTACACATTTGCTTTTAAAACAAGTAATTTTTTCTCTTAACTTCCTACCTCCTGCATTTCTACACACACTTTCAAAATTACCAACATTAAAATAGTTTTAAGCTAAAGACTTTCTACACTTAAAAACTGTAACGCACACACATACACTGAAAAATAAATGAAGAAGATTCATTCATTTTCTAGTCTTAAAACTCCCACAAGAATATTTTTCTTTTCTACACACATTCATTTAGTTTAGTAACCACCGCCCACTTCCCACAAATGAGTGCTTGAGAAAGTACTAAAAACTAAATCTAGAAAAAAAGAACGAGTTGGAGGAGGTTTGTTTTTGCATGGTTGCTAACATAATTTATGGTGAAAATTCCAAAGTTTCTTAATTCACCTGGAACATGTTTTCGAAGGTGTAGCATGTACATATGTATTTTTAGGAGTATGCTGTTGTGTAAGTCTTTAAAGTTAATGAATGTATGTGTTTTTTTAAGATTTTAGTTTTTTTTTTCAAATTAGGCCTTAATTTTTAACTATGCCGTTGTTTATGGCTAGAAATTCTAATTTCACTAAAAATCTTAATGTATTAATTTTTTCTGGAAGTTGGTTTGATTATGGTACCGTGATTACGGCAGAGAAACAGTGGAAGAAATGCAGAAAAAACAGATTCAAAAAAAAAACAAAAGTGTCCAGACTATAGACTGTTCTATAGTATAGAATATATACTGTTCTATAGTCCAGACTGTAGACAGTTCTATAGTCCAGACTATAAACTCTTCTATAGTCTAGACTATAGACTCTTCTATGTTCTATAGTCTAAACTATAGACTGTTCTATAGTCTAGTCTATAGACTGTTCTATAGTCTAGTCTATAGACTGTTCTACAGTCTAGACTATAGACTATTCTATAGTCTAGACTATAGACTGCTCTATAGTCTAGACTATAGACTGCTCTATAGTCCAGTCTATAGACTGTTCTATTGTCCAGTCTATAGACTGTTCTATTGTCCAGTCTATAGACTCTTCTATTGTCCAGTCTATAGACAGTTCTATAGTCCAGACTATAGACTGTTCTATGGTCAAGACTATAGACTCTTCTATAGTCTAGACTATAGACTCTTCTATAGTCTAGACTATAGACTCTTCTATAGTCTAGACTATGGACTGTTCTATAGTCTAGACTATGGACTGTTCTATAGTCTAGACTATAGACTGTTCTATAGTCTAGTCTATAGACTGTTCTATAGTCCAGTATATAGGCAGTTCTATAGTCCAGTCTATAGACTGTTCTATTGTCTAGACTATAGCCTATTCTATACTCCAGACTATTGACTTGTCCATAGTCCGGACAATAGAATAAATATGAATTTAGTCCAGACTATAGACTGTTCTATAATCTAGACTTTAGAGTGTTCTATAGTCCAGACTATAGCTGTTCTATAGTCCATACTATAGGCTGTACAATAGTCCATACTATAGGCTGTACTATAGTCCAGACTACAGACGTTTCTATAGTACAGACTA
Organism: Lucilia cuprina; assembly: GCF_022045245.1. Lineage (NCBI taxonomy): Eukaryota > Metazoa > Arthropoda > Insecta > Diptera > Calliphoridae > Lucilia > Lucilia cuprina. Next base: position 7,746,371 of record NC_060952.1, on the reverse strand, counting down.
TAGACAGTTCTATAGTACAGACTATAAACTGTTCTATACTCAAGACTATTGACTGGTCCATAGTCCGGACAATAGATTAAATATGAATTTAGTCCAGACTATAGACTGTTCTATAATCCAGACTTTAAAGTGTTCTATAGTCCATACTATAGTCCAGACTATAGACTGTTTTATAGTCCAGATTATAGACGGTTCTATAGTACAGACTATAGACGGTTCTATAGTACAGACTATAAACCGTTCTTTACTACAGACTATAGACTCTTCTGTACTCCAGGCTATTGACTGGTCCATAGTCCGGACAAGAGACTGTTCTATAGTAAATATGAATTTAAAGTACCGGCAGCATCTTTCGTTTAATTTTTCTTCAACTAGTATAAGCCTTGAATTTTTCAAATTATTTGTTTAATACACATACATTCATATATACATTTATATTTATTATTAACATAATAAAATGTTTTTTTTTTAATTTTTTTTTTAATATTTATTTTTTGTAATTATTATTCGTTTATTTCATAAAACTCCCTCCACCCTTTGCATTCATATTATAATGAAAGTTATTTTTGCCACAACAATTCTGCTCTATTAATCACATTAAATGTATGTTAATATATTTATTAATAAATTAAACACATGAGTACATACATGTGTATGTTGCATTTAGTTTATATATAAAAAAATATAAAATAAAATAAAAAAACACATATTTACAGATGTCTGAATATACGCTAAGTGATTAAAATATTTAATAAAAACAATTTAATTATTATTGTGTTGTTGTTTTTTCAACATCATTAAAATATTTAATATATAAAATAGATAATTTTTGAATGAGATTAAGTATGTTTTAAGTTTTAACGAATGACTGTCTGTTGTTTCAGACAGTTCCTTTAAAGACATCATCAATAACTCTTTAATAAATGTCATAAGGACTAAATCAGCAATTTGTTTTATAAAAAAAATAATACAAGGATTTAAGATTTTCATGTGAACTTGCTTAATTTGTTTAATGTTTAATTTTATTACAAATGTACATACATATGTTTAACAAAAAAAATAATAATCTATTTAAAAATCACCATTTTCATGCATAATTATACCACAATTAAATAATCAGAAATTCAATAAAATAATTACAATTTGCTATTTTATGCAAATACTTAACAAGTAAATACGCAAACATTTTTATATAAAAACAATTTGAATTTAAATAAATTAAAGAAAATAAAGAAAGCAACAACAAAATTAAAAAAGGAGACAACATTTAAAATCAATTTAATGTTAAGAAACAACAGCATATGGAAATTATTTGTAAAATCAGAAATTACAAATTTTCAATGAAAATCCTAAAGTAATAATATTATCATTTAAAAGAAATTTATAAATTTATAAAATTCGATCGATCCGTTCGTCAACTTTGTAATCAAACTACAGGTCGTAATTTTGGAGGTACTTCAATGAAATTTGGCACATGATCTGGCACGAAAAAATATCCACAATTTTATTCATCTGAGGCAAGGTACAATTCAACATAAATGTTTTATTAAGAAAACTAATTTACATTTTGCTTTTTGTAACAGGTATAGCATATTATATGGTCGGCCTTTCCCAACTATAATTTCTTACTCGTTATATATAGAAAAATGTTCGATATAATTTAATATTTTTAAGTAAATTTTCGGAAAATTTATTTTATTTTTTTCAATTAATTTTTAAATTTTTGAGTAATTCTAGCATTTTTAGAAAAACATCTCCATTTTATGGAATTTTATTTAAAAATTGTATTTTTTACACCCCTCACCTTCATGAGAAGGGTATGAATGTAGAACACCTGCTGTGTTGGCCTTTTTCATGATTGTCTTTTTTAACCACTGGGTGAGCTTCTTTGTACATCGCTATGTCGGACCATATACAACACACTCAACCATAAACGAAAATCGCCAATAAATTTAAGATTAAGGTATTAACAACTCCGCCAACGTCTAAACAACTCCTCAACTTCATCCGTCAGTCTTTCTGTCACCACAGGCACAACTCAGAATCAACATCATCCGTCAGATACAATCTGAAGGTATACCGTACATCAACGCATACCAGTTTATAGTCAGCAAATAAAAGTAAAAATTTTTATGGAAATGTTGTTTTACTAAAAGATGTTTTACTTGAGATACCCTCATTTTCCAAATCAAACAACGTCCTTTACTAAAGGATGTTGTTTGATATCATCATACAAAATTTTAATATTTGAAATAAAATACTGTCAAACTATAAGACATAGGCATTAATAGGGGACTAAAACGATTGAAATCGGATAAGTAGTATAATCGGACTAGAATGAAATTCCGAAATTGGAGAACTTCAAATTCTGTATTAACACAAAGAATATGTGTGCTGAATTTCTTGAAGATCGTACAGGGTCATGTTCCAAAATCATACTTTTTTGTTCGAAATGTTTTAAAATTACCCATTTTAGAAAAATATATGATCCGAAAAGGGCAAGGGACTTTTTCCTTGGTTTATTAAGATTTTAAAATTCTAATTATAAGTAGAATTTCTTTTTGAATAGAAAATTTTCTCAAAATCTGGAAAATGTGTTAGAAATATTTTAAAAATTTTCTTTTAAAACAATGTGTTTTTATAAAAAGATTTTTTCTTTTATAAAAATATATTTTTTTTGTATATTTGAACTTTCACAGTTCAAATGTTTTGTTCTAGAAATTTGTAAATAATTTATTGTTGTTGCCGCAACAATATCTATAGAAAAATGGACAATAACTATTAAATTACAATATGATGATTGTTTTATATGTATATATGTATGTGTACGGATGGACAGCTAAGGAAAATATTGATCATTTGCATATAACATATGGTAAATGTCATTATTGACATAATTTACAATTAAATATATAGACATTTTTACATATTTATGTTTAAATGCATGAGCTACATTGACTATATTAGTAGGAAGTCCAAGGATCTACAATTTCTTTGCAAGCAAATGTAAATAAAGTTTTTGTAAAAAAAATGGTAATATTAAAAAGCTTGTCATTACTTGACATCTACTAGGTAATGTAGACGGTATGCAGTTGTCATTACATTTTATTTATATGATATTTTATATAATATCTGTTTATTTAAAAATTTTACAAACTTGTTATGACCCTAATAATGCATTCATACATAAAGACTAACATCATATGTTTTATTTAATACAATTTTTGAACAATATTTTTCATACAATACAGTCTTTTGTTGTGATTATTTGGAAAAACTTTAGCAACAAATTTATTGATCAATATTAATTGTATATGATTTAAATTGGTTTTTTGTATTGCATTCTCTCGTATGACATTTTGATACCCACATTTTAATAGATTTGTTGTAAAACTATATTTATAAATGAAATTTTTTCTTCTTTTTTCGATAGTGTTTATTTTATTTAGTTCTATACAGAAAATCAAAACAATATTGAGTTGACAGGAAAACTTATAATAGAAAATTATTGTTTTTTTTTTCAACAAAATTTATTTTGAAATTTATTTTTTTGTCATAATATGACATGCAACAGGGAAGGGATGAATGTTAAGGAAATTTTGTATAATTTACATATTTACATATGTATGTATATATGTAGAAAGTTATTCATTAGTTTTTGTAAAAGTTTTTTTTTTAAATAATATTTAATTTGTTGTGAGCAAAGAGTTTAGAATATGGAAAATAAATTTTGATTTATGAATATAACTCAAAAACAAATTTTGTAAAAGATTTTTTACAATTTAATCAAAAAACAATGCTATTATAGTATAGTTATTAGATTTTATTTTCATTTTCAAAAATTTTTGTTAAAAATAATATGTTCATAAACACTCAATAATAATAAATCAATATATCTGTATAATTGTTTTATATTTAAAATTTATACGTTTGTTATAACTAATTTAATTTCCGCTAAGTCTTTTATTTTATTTCAGTTAATTTGCCTTTAAAAATTTGTTATTTCAATGCATTTGTTTCATGGTGATAACAACAACCAAAATAAGCAATTAATCACAAACACTTATTTAACTTTCAAAAGCTGCTGATGTTACAAAAACAATTTGTTAGATTTGCCAGAATATTAAAAACGAGTAATAAAAAACAATTTATGAAAAGATTATTTTGATCATTTATAATTTTTTTTTTGCTCAAATACATACATAAGTATAATAAACAAAATGTTTGTTTATATGTATATTTATATATTTTTTTGGTGACAAATCATTTGTGTGTATTAGGCTGGTGCCAATTTGTGCAATTTTATTTTAATTCATAAATATTTCTATATATTTCGTATAATGTTAAATAGACTAGAAACATTTTTAAAAAATTAAAAAATCATTAATAATAACACAAAATATTTAAATAAAAAATAAATCAAAATAATTCCAAAATAATTAACCTTATTACCACTACAAAAGTAGCACTAAGTGAATTCTTTTATCTTCCGTAGAAGTGATATTTAACGATTTCCGAAGAAGCGAAAAAACTTGTAAAACATAACTTAAAAATTACTTTTTGAGAATGACTTCAGAAGTAAAGAATTTAAAATGAAATCAAAAGGACATCCCTCCTATGATAAGCCTGTGTTAAAATCATTACTTCTGCAGGTTTTTTTTAGTAGATTAAATTCTATTTATTTTTTGGTTCTTCGAAAGGTCCTTTTTTGATGCGTTGGTATAATATCCTGCACCTTCATAAAGAGAGTATACTTATAACTTTTTCATTCCATTTGCCGACCCTAAGTATATATACTCTGCAGTCTTATATAAAGCGGAGTCGAATAAGCCAAGTCCATCTGTCTGTCACTTTGTGTGTTTGTTGTAGTTATATTTCTGAAGTCCCCAGATATTTTCGTGATTCAAATCTTCAATAATTCTATTATTAATAGTTTCGACATGTATTCTATTTAAAATCAGCAAAATCCGTCAATAAGATAACCTCTGAAAGTATTTTAGTGTATGTTTTGACGAAAACCAACAACATGCATATATATGGATAACTTATAGCTTTGCATATTTGGCTTTTATACCCTACACTTCTATAGTGGGAAGAGTGTTATGCGTTTATGCCAGTGGTGCTCAAACACATACTTCCATAGACTAGCATAGTTTTATTTGTGTTGGTAAGGCAGCAGAAAACAGAATTCAATTCAAAATAAAAGTATACGTATAAAATGACTACAAACTATAAGTATATGCTAACTGTCAAATATTTATTATTTGGCAGCCAGCGTATATCAAAGTCTATCTATAAAAAACTATCATCTGTTATCTCATGTTCTCCTATATTTCTTAAAATTTTGTTGTTGTATTTCTGTGTGTATTTTAAAAACGTCGCGCACAGACCTTGCTTCGACAAGTGCTGATCAGCAACTGATTTGATTTTGTTTTTCAAATTGAGAGCAAACCAACTTATGTTGCCCATTATAAAAAGAAGAAGAATTAAATCTATAGTGTTTTTGTTTGACTTAGCATCTGCAGAATTTTCTTACCTTATCACGCGTGCTATGAAATGGCAGAAAAGAGCTCCTCTGGTTTATGCTGATGTTTATAACATCCAAAAATATTGGTCCTACACCCACCTTAAATGTTAACAATCGACTAAGAATCACTTTTTGAATCGATTTAGCTATCTATGTCCGTCCGTATGTCTATCTATTTTTCGTTAAATTTTCGCTACAATTATCATTTTCTACGGAACCAACCTTATATACAAATACATTCATTTTACTATTAACATACTAAACAGAGACTGATAAATACAGGAAAAAAAATAAACATAAATTGTAAAGCCTCTAGTGTTTTATGTTAAAAATTGTATACACTGTCATAATATTTGCACAAACTTTTCTATTATAATATATTAATTTGCCTGCGTTGGTTTATTCTTTTTCATTTTGCAATAGATTTTGATTTAGGAAATTGCTAAATTTATATTCTTATACTTTGGGGCAAGTTTTGTTATTTAAATATGCCAAAAATTTTGTAAGATTGGAAATACAGTATAATATTTTTGTATTACGAATTTAAATTATGTATTATTAATGTCTAAATACAAATTTAAATTTAATAGAATTTATGGAATAGAATGTTGTTTGAAACTTAACAATTACATACACACCCATGTAAGTTCAAACCTGGTAATGGCTTGAACTTACATCACCAGTTACTTTGGTATATCTATTATTTACCGTCTGCATTACTTTTAAGTACTTTTATAGTGACTTTTGCAAACAAGCATTGAAATAACTTAGCAGTATCTTATGAGAAAAACAGCGTTTTTACGAACAAGAAGCCAGGTTCATAGGTTCCAAAGTAATCATCTAGTTAAAATGACGAGTAAGAATGCTAATAAATAAGCGGCTTTTTAACTAATTACTTTTCAATGTAAGTTTTTGCTGGATATTTATAAGATTGGGCAAACATTTATTTTACTTAGAATTAGCTATAAGTATTAGAACATTTTTAAATTTGCACCAAAAATGGCAATCGCGAGTTTTCCCAAGTTTTTAATATACATGACAAATTACACTTGGTTAAAGTAAAACTCATGCATATATTTTAATTAATAAGAAATAATTAAATTAGCAGGTTGCAAGAAAATTAGTGATGTGTTCATATTCTATATTCTGTTAAATAAATCACAGTTAAATATTCTTAACCATTTGCTATAATTTTTAAACAGTTTTGATTTTTACTATAACTATAACTAAGTTTGCAACATTTATCTTTTTATAATTTTTTTTGTAGGAAAATATATAATAAATAAATTGAAAAACTTAATAAAAATTGCTACTATAAATTAAAAATATTTCTGATTTAATAAACATTCTTGGTTTTGATAACTGGTCTCATAGATTAAAACATTAAAAATTGTTTGCCTTTGCAAAAATATTATTTTTGATATTTTTTTTTTTCATTTCTGGTTTTTAATTTTCTTTAATATAACAAATTGCTTTGAAAAAAAAAGAAAAACCACTCCCAGGAGATTTTGTCAATGGCATAGTCACAGGATATAGAAAGACCATGAGCATTTTAACATTAAATGAACCATATGAAAATAAACTTAAACCAAAGGAGACCAAACAGAAGACACAAAAAAAACTATAAAATAAAAAAAGAAGATAAAAATGAAATAAATTCAAATAATTTGTCTCTTAGAGACTTAAAAACCGAAACCAATAATATTTTATGCGTTCTAAGGATTTCAATTTAAAATTCTTCTCCCACACACGCACACATACGCAAAGAATTTATATTTTCTTTATTATAAAAAATATTTATGCAACTACATATACATACATATGTAGGATATAGAAAAATAACTAAAATACTTAACTAGTATTTTTCTTTACTATCAGAAACGAGTGTCATATGATTGTTGGTTGGTACTTACTCTAGGACTATGTAACAAGGGTATACGATTGGCAAATTGGGCTATTGTTGTTGTGGCTGTTTTCCATACCAACGTATCCACTAGAGAATGTTCGGTGACACCCGGACAGGGTATGGTAACATTTTTGCCAGCTTCTGCTATAATTTTTTCATATTCCAAATTTGTAACATCTAAAATGAAAAGAGAAACAAAGGGAAAGTACATTTTAATAAATTAGTTTTTACCATTTTCCAGTTTAAAGTTCTAAGTAAATATTTATTTTAAGAAAATTAAAAAAAATCTTAATTTATATATGGAGTGTTTGTTTTCTTGTGTTGTTATTCTTTATTAAAATTAAAAATTGTTGTTAAATAAAATTTTTGTAACCCTTAAAATATATTAAAAAATATATTAAATGTAAACATTTAAAGTTAAAATTTGTTTTATTAATATTTAAAATAATACAATGTATTCAATCTTTAAATATTACCGGTGAAACTATTATCTTTCCCATTATGCGATAATGGGATTGACATAACAACTGAGGAGCGATTTAAAATCACACAATTTAGTTCTAGTTCAGTTCTAGTTCAGTTCTAGTTCAGTTCTAGTTCAGTTCTAGTTCAGTTCTAGTTCAGTTCTAGTTCAGTTCTAGTTCAGTTCTAGTTCAGTTCTAGTTCAGTTCTAGTTCAGTTCTAGTTCAGTTCTAGTTCAGTTCTAGTTCAGTTCTAGTTCAGTTCTAGTTCAGTTCTAGTTCAGTTCTAGTTCAGTTCTAGTTCAGTTCTAGTTCAATTCTAGTTCAGTTCTAGTTTTGTTTCGGATTTTTTTAAAAAATTTCGATTTATCATAAATGAATTCTTTTAATTCTCTGCTTTATACAAACGCATATCTTGTAAATGTTTGTTATTTTGTTTACGTATTTTTCGTACAGTTTTTCTAATTACTTTCATGTTTTTTGAATAAATCCTTGTCCATGTGCTACTTTTGTATTTGTGTGTGTATAAATTGAAAATGTATAAAGTTCAATTAGTTTCTGTAACATGTTGTAGAAAGTCATAGTTTTTATCTGGCTGTTGTTTTTGAGATTTTTCAAATATTTTTATTTTAAACATAAGTATAATTAAACATACAAAGATTCTAAAATACATATAAAAAAATGTGATTCTTTTTTAAAGTAAAATTAGATAGGTTCGATAAGATTTCCTAAATTATAACGAAACCAAAGGTCGAATGTTTCACCAACATTAGTAATGCTTTCCAACAATTTTGATAAGTCTCTTGGAATTTGAGATTTAAGAACATCTATATATTCTACTATTTAATACAGTTCATAAAATGCAAGAAAAAAATCAATATTAAATTAATCAACCAAGTGTTTTTCTTAGCATTTCTAAGTTTAGAGTTCGTAGTTCAAAAGCTACCACTCTGTTTTTGTTTTATCATAAATGTGTTAAAATTCCAAAAATGTAAAGGAATTTCAAAATATATTACAAAATGTTCATACATACATACTCTATATTTATGCAGACATTAGCCAATTTATATGTGTATTTTTTGTGGTTTGTTTTTATTTTTGTTGTTTTTTTCTATCCTTTTTATTTTACATACAAAAGGCAAGAGAAATTGCAAACTTTTTACAAGTACTTAATTGTCTATAGAACCATATACATATATGTATATGTATACATATGTATATATAAATATGTATGTATGTGTGTTTTTTTGATGGATGGATTTATGTTTACATTAAATGTTTTTATATCGAATTTCTTCGCTACATTATCCCTTTTAAATAAATTTAGGACATTTAAGTAATTTTCTGATTACTAAAATATTTTGTACAATTTCATACATATTACGAAACAATTTCGTATTGCAAAACAATGAAGCATTTCGTACATTGTACGAAAGTTTTCGTATATATGTATGTGGTATGAATTATTTTGAGTTTCTTATCTCTGAACATAAATCATCAGAGCTTTGGATACGAATCATTAATTTAAATAAATAAAACGTTAAAACATATTCACATGAAGTTTATATATATTTTTATCAAATCGATCCAGATTGAGCTAATACTTTTATGTTTTTATAGTTTTATATTTTTATGTATATTTGTAAAATATCGATTTTCTTAACTGGGGTAAAATCTAATGTAAAAACTATAATTTTGTCGAGTTATATATTTCACAACTATTTCACAAAATTTAAATTATATAAATTTGTTTAATATGAAAAATTACATGTATAAAACATTAACTTTAATCACAGCAACATACATTTAAGATTTGTTCTTAAATTAAAAATAAAATCAAATAATATCCCAACAAAAACTTGGCTAATGATTTGCAATTGTAACCACTTACCTATTATCATAATTTTCAATGACATAAAAGTACTCTAATAATGTCTAACTAATAATGTGTAATATAAATAGTTTCTAATTCAGTAGACAGTTTCAGAGTGAAGACATAGAAGCTGTACACATTACATCATCCGATTTCTATTAACTGATTTTTTGAATTACTTGTAAGCGTTTCTGTTAGTTGGTAGTTGCCTCCATTGACATCACCATATTAAGATAATGACTTAAAGTGCTATTGTGATGGTAATTCAAGTTTTTGCTGGGATGTAGTTTTAGTTTAATTTTTATTGAAATGGAATTGCCCTAAACAGTCTGATATTGTATTTCACACTTATTAATTTCCTCTCAGCATCACAGATAATTTAAACTTTAAATGTCAATTATACATGCATTAATATTATTAAAATTTGCTTTGTGAGAGTAATTAAATTTATAGTAAAATGTACATTTTAAAACCACAATTAAAACAATATAAATAAATGTAAGTGACTGTGTTCGTGTATATCACTGACAAATAAACGTACTTTAAATTATATCTGTGATCACAATTGAAAATCAACTAAATGGTCTAAGTGGAAATTAAATTGTGAAGTTGGTTAGCTTGAAGGGAAAAATACTCTACGGCCTCTACGGGCATGTAGTGCGCTCGATAGTCAGTGCGTCAGGTGGGAATTGAACCTTCTGTCTACCACACTAGAGCACTAAGCACTAAATTACTGGAGTTCTGTTAAAAAAGCTCTACCATTTTCCTAAAAGAACTCAACACTTAAGTACAATCCTTAATTAGAAAAATACATTTATATCTTATCAATACATTTAACTAACTATATTAAATCCTAATTAAAAGTTAAAGTTAAATTTTTCAGATAATCAGTTTTTACTTCTGTCCACAAATATATTTTCTATCACCATCAACATAATTAAGTATTTAAATAGCTATTGTCTCATACATTTTAATGACTAATAAAATCATTTTGGCCATTTTACCAGAACTATTTGCATTTTATAGCTCTTGAAGCTGCCGGTAAAGTACTTATGGTTGTTGTTGTTGTGTTTTTATTTTTATTTTATAAACATTGTTAAGAATACTGTTAATTACTTTAAATAACTGTTAATTAAAGGCCAATAGATTTGGTTACACAAAAACCAAGTGGAAATTGTGGCAGAAGCAAAGAAAATTAAAATCAAACTAAAGTCAACATATGGCTTCGAAATGAAGAAAAAGTACCTTAGATATAGACAAGAAACAAGTACCAAGCAACGTTGTATTCAGGCACAGAATCAACCAAGTGTGTCTTTTTGTATAACCATGAAAAAAAAAATATATCAAGTAAATCGAAAAGAAACACAAGAGTAGAATGGAAGTTTTAAAACTTCTGATGTACGTTTTAATATTGTTATAAACAGTTTAAAAATTTATTATAAGTACAGGACTAAAATATTTTTTTATATAAATTATATGATAAATGTTTGCTTTAAATTTCTTATTATTTCTTAACCTTTAATTTTTCTATGTATGAACATCTTATATTAACTTCCCTATACTCAAATTTATTTTCCGCACTTTTTTTATTTCATACTATGTGTATGAAAAAACTAACTTCTAAACACTTTTTATGCTAAAGATTATGATTATGATGATAATGTTATTACAATGTTTGTTTTTGTAAAATGTGTGTGTGTGCGTTCAGCACCAGACGGGAAAACGTTAAAAAAGAGTATTATTTTTAGCAAATTTGCATAATTCTATTTAGATGACACACTGTGCGTGTTAATTGTGTTTGCGGGTACACAAATACACTTCCATTTAAAGTGCAACTTTTAAGCGGCTTCAATTATTTTTATGTTTGCCACATCTACTTTAATTGAATGGGTTTAAAAGTACATATAAGTAGTAGGCACCGCCTAAATAGAGACGAAAATATTCCAGAAGAATTTTTTCTTCTAGCTCAGTTCTAGTTCAGTTCTAGTTCAGTTCTAGTTCAGTTCTAGTTCAGTTCTAGTTCAGTTCTAGTTCAGTTCTAGTTCAGTTCTAGTTCAGTTCTAGTT
>NC_060952.1:7711606-7734438 GCF_022045245.1 Lucilia cuprina | reverse complement strand
GTCTATAGTCTAGTCTATAGTCTAGTCTATAGTCTAGTCTATAGTCTAGTCTATAGTCTAGTCTATAGTCTAGTTTATAGTGTAGTCTATAGTCTAGTCTATAGTCTATTTCAGTCTAGTCTACTTTAGTCCAGTTTTTATTTAAATTTTTGTTTCAAAATCTGAACATAATAAATTTATTCTATATTTTGTGTTAAAATTTGTATTAATATATTAATTATCTTTTTAATCTATTCCTTTTTAGGTAAGTTAAACATTTTACCACAAATAATTTACTTAACACTGACAATATTTTATAGGTAAGTTGACACAAATAACTTTTGGATAATGTCGTTTTGTTAATATCTTTGCGAAAAGTTTATTAAAACTTAAGCTCAAGACAAAACAGCAAAGTGTAAAAAGTCATGAAAATTAAGAAGAAACTTTCTAACAATAGCAGTAAAAGTAATTAGGTATGACAATATATTGTAAATGTTTTATTAATGTAAGTTAAAGCTTTAATTTACATAGCAGTGAAATTTCATAAATTTTTTAAATTAAAATAATAAAACAAATGATTTTTTTTTTGATTTACCGACTGTCAATAGCAGGCAGGGTCAAGTGTAAGCTTAAAACCAATTGTATGAATATTTAAATTATATTTTTTACAACCATAAAAACTAAATAGAAGAAAAACAAAATGAAATGCCTTAAAGAATCTCAAACCATGAAAAAGTGAAAATATAACAACTAATTATAGACATGACATTTTAATGAGAACGAAAATGACAACGTTTATGTAAAATTTTTTCATTTATTCTTTTTCGAGGCTCACATCCAATAATAACCAGCAAAAGTTTGTCAGAAATACTCACATACACACCACAACCTTAGGTACATGTACACATGTATGAATACGCCAACCATCTCCCATACAGATCTAAAAAAAACAGAAAAACTCAACCTCTATTAGCCGAAAAAAGGAACAGGTTACTGTATTAGGTGAAAGTATAGAGACAAAGATAATAAAAACTAAATAAAAACTCAGGGTATAAATATTTGCAAACATACACAAATAGCTACAGTCACAATAGCAGCAACAGCGCGAACATGAACAAAAAAAAAAAAAACAATATCAACAGCAGTGGCAGCATTAAAGACAAGGTATCACTAACACTACTAATTATTTCGACATTATGCAGGCTATTTCGTTTTAATTACAGAAAAAAAGCATTAATGGTACAATATTCACTACACACACTCTACCAACAACACTATAATACCTACCTCAAGGTACTGTTAACATAAACCTACAAACAATTTTATTTAAAATGAGGGTTATTATATAAAAATTTAAGTATATCTTTGAGACTTTCAGAACTAAATATTCATTCAAAAAACATTTTATTTTCAAATCAGATTCAATCTGGTTTGCTGGGAAATCTCAATATCACATACATATACAGTAACTATCGTGTATTTATTCTCTATAACTCCTACTATTAAATGTCCGTTCCATTCATGTTCATGTTAAAAACTACAATAACAACATTGTTTAAGAAACTTTCATTAAAAAGAAAAAATACAACAACAATAACAATACACTAATAATACAAATAATCGGGAAATTTTCATTAAAAAACAAGTAGAAAAATACAGTCGGGCAAGACCGAAAAATACAGTCGGGCAAGACCGACTAACCAACTAACTACATATTATTATGGGGCCACAGATCTCAATTTTTCAGATTAAATGAAAAATTTTACTTGAACATTTTAATTTCATTTAAAAGTAAAAATTTTAAAGTTTTTTGTAATATTGATTTTGAAGATGAAGTTTGTTATTCTATTTGTTTAAATTTGCCTTTGCGTCTATAGTGACATAAGGACAACAACCCAACAACAAAAACAAAACATTACACTATATCGATTATAGGCGTTACATAATTTTTAGAAGAGGAAACCTTTTGAACACATTCAGATCTAAAAAAAAAAATACTTTTGACACAAAAAACTAAGAATCTACAAAGACCAGCACATATATTCATTACGTATGTCACAAATTAAATGAAAAAATTAGTATACCTCAACTTTTCGTGATAGTAAGTGTAAAAAGAAAGAAGTGAGCAAACAGGAATAAATGTACAATTTATGAGAAAACGAAGCGACATTGATTTTTTTTTTTCATTGTAAAAGCTTGGCTAATGGGGAAAAAACAAAAGAAAGAAACACAGGAAATAATGATATTAAAATAACAGCAGCAACGACAGCATGTTATTTTCATGTTGTTGTTGCTGATGATGTTGATTATTTTTGTCGTTCTTTTAATTTTAGTTAAGGTAAAAAACTATTATAAAAATATTTATCAGCTCTACTCACTACAAAGGATTATATTATGGGTTGATGGCAACAATTCTGGGAAAATAAATTGAATATTAACTTTAATTTTATTAATTGTATTTTCAAAGTAAAAAATGGTTTAACTTTTTCTTATATTTAAAATAATTTATCAATTATGGATTTAAAAAAAAAAATCATTATTGCTATTTTAAAGTTTATGTGCTATTTTTATTTACACAACTGTAGTTGTTAGTATGTTTGTATTTAAAAAATAATATTGTCGAACAGTGGGTTGTAACAACATATTATAGAAACGGGATTTCTAAGTACAATCATTAATTAGAAAACTATATTAAAGAAGTTATTATGAGGAAGTTTCAATGATATAATTAGTTTCTTGATTTTAGGAAGGAGAAAATTTATAATAAAATATTGCCCATTTCCTAATCTTATGCCAGGGAATGTTTTTTTTTTACATTTATCAGTTTGTACTCTATTCTTGCAGTTAACGACTTCAGAAACTAAATAATTATAAACTAAGCAAAAAAACATATGTGATAAAATGATTTGATTTATTATGACGAATTTTTGTGCATCAAATGATTTTAACAATTAAAAAGAAATAGAATTTTTGTGGTCCAAAGTCTTCGAAATTTTTTATGAATTTTTATATTATAACAAACGAGAATTCGGATTTCTTTCTTTATAAAACAAATATATACCATATCTTAGTTGTTCGTGTTTTTTTTTTTTTTTTAATTTTTTATAGAAAAAAATGTTTCCATTTTCCCACAAATATTTATATTAAATTTTGCTTTGTTAAAAGCTGCATTAAAAATATTGCAACTTAATCAAGTGTTTGAAATTTGTTTAATTTTTTAATAAAAAAAATTTACATGTGTTTTATAAATTTGGGTCACACCACGATTACATTTACTTTAAATATTCATGTACAATTTTTTGCTCTTATAATTGTTGCAATTTGTTTTCTCTATTTGAAATATATATGAAAAAAAATGTAAATCAAATTACAATTAAGTTTTACTACAGAAAATGACACACAAAAACAACAACAGCAGCAGCAACAACAAAAATTTCATTTGTCATTTAACTTTTTTTTCTTAATAGATGATTTTTTTTTATAAAAAAAATTCACAGAGCAAAAAAAAAACAAACATGTAAAATTACATTTACAGGGTGCTGAAACATTATGTGTAAATTATGTTAAAAGAAGTTATTTTATTAAAATAGGATATATGACTACTATGAAATGAACACACTAACCTCATATAGTTGGCAGTGTTGTAGTCTTTCCGTTCTTCATTTTTAGTACTTCCACCAGTATCGGTGTGTAATATCGTTATATAATATGATTGCATTTTGTTTTCAATAAAAGCTGCAAGTCTTTGCATGTATTTGACCATAAAAAATTTTACTTACTTCAACAATTGCATTTTGTAAATTGTTTAACAACAAAAACATTAAAAAGGCAATGACAAAAAAATGGTAATATAAATACAAACAAAAAAAAACATGAGAAATTGAGAGAAAAAAATATAAATAAAAAACCTATAACCAGTAAAAATTTATAAAAACAATCCCTTTAGAGATGTCATGTTGCTGTCATCACATGTTAGTTTAAGTTTCACAGTTGAGGTAAGTTCGTTTAAAATACGGATTTTTTTTTTCATTGGCACAAATTTTGTTTTGTTACACCGTGCAACAATAATTTTCATACATGAAAAAATCTATGTGTTACAGGAAACTGTGAACTATTAGTATTAATTTAAAATACTAAGTTTTTCGTAATCAGCTTCTACGCCTCTGTAAAACGACCCTTTATTTTAAAGGACATGTGAATTCAAAAGATAGAATTCCTAATTTATATAAACGGTTTGGTGGAAATGTTAACAGCAAATGTAACTGATAACTTCTGCTTTAAAATCATATTATTCATTTTAATTTATCAGGTTTAGAGAAGAAATGGAGGCTTAAAGAAGAGGACTTTAAAAATTTTGTTTCTAAAAAGATACCTTTTTACCAACAGGTCAGAATTTTGAAGATAGTTCAATGAAATTTGGTACGTGATCTTCTATTTTCCCAGGGTCGAAGTCTAATGAAAATGGTTAACAACGGTTCATAATTTCACCTAGCCTCCATACAACTGAAATCCCGAATAGGGTTTGTAAACCTTGTAATCAAACTACAGGTCGCAATTTTGGAGAAAATTCAATGAAATTTGACACATGAACTTCTATGGTACCGTTGACAAATTATATTAAAAATGGTTAACATCGGTCCATTATTGCACTTAGCCCCAATAAAACTGAACCCGCTGAATAGAACTTTTAAGTTCATATATGTTCCTATGTCGACAAAAACTTGCAAAACCAAGTTATGTACTAGCCTTGATGACCCTCATGAAATTTATAATTTTAGGGCCGCGTTTGACCCTAGCCCCCAATAAAAAGCCCCTTAAAAATTTGACTTAAGTGTCCACATATTTTACAATGAAAACTAATTTACATTTTACTGTTTGTAACAGGTGTAGGGTATTAAATGGCCGGCCTCGCAAGACTATAATTTCTTAATTGTCTACATTTATTTTTTTCCCATTTTTTGTCTAAATGAGTCAAATATCTTTCATTTCATACTAATAATAGCATTATACAAAACATATTAATATTTAATTGTAAATCCAATCTTTGAAGTCCTTTTGTAAGGACATAGGATCTGATTATATAAAAATCGGACTATGTAGAATTGCTATTAATGAACTCTAATTTCGAATGCATAATAACTTTTCTATGCGTGAAAGCTTTTTTCAAAATTGTTACATGGTGTTATAAACTACATCTGTGTATTGGGTAGGGTATTATGAGTTTGTGCTGATGTTTGTAACATCCAGAAAAATTTATCTTATACCCACCTTAAAGGCTTACAAATACTTTCTGAGTCGATTAAGCTATGTTCGTCTGTCTGTCTATCCATATATCTGCCTCTTTGTCAGTCTGTTAATGTAAACAGTCTGTTAATGTACAGGTGGCAACATTCAAGATTACTTTTCTTTTGGTTCAAGAATGAAACTTAATCAAAATTGTTGTATTGATCCATAGACTCACCTTAAAGCATACCTATCGGCCCAGAATCACTTTCTCAGCCTATTAAGTTATGTCCATCTGTCCGTTCTTTTAAATGTACATGTAAACCTTGATAATTTAAATCTTTAAAGATAATTTAAAGAATAATGAAAAATTTTAAATGTTACATTATTGCCTAGCTCTCTAGTCTTTATTTTATGGGAGCCCATAGCTTTCATACGAAGTATCTCTAAGAAAATGACTAGACGTTCAATAATTCACTATAAAACTAGTAACACGATGAAATTCTGCATAAAAACTTTAATATAAAAATAAACTCCTTGTCCGTTAAAAAAAAAAAAAAAACATTTTTTTGTAAAAAAATATTTACAAAAATTTAAAATATTTCAATGTATAGTAATCCACATTTACAGCATACCACTTACTTGTGTAGGATATTATATGGCTGGCCATGCCTGACTTTATATTTATACTTGTTTTATTTTGGCCATTGGTTATCGACGCGTACAAATAGTGAAATGTTAACAATATATAAAAATTTATTAAAAACAACAAACATTGTATGATTTTTTTATAAGTGTCCTTTATGCTGTTATATAGATTGAGTTTTTTTTTTCATTAAAAAAAATGTGGGTACATTGTCGATACAGTAAGTTGTTTATGTTAAAAGCTAAATATGCAACATATTGTAACATAATTAATTTAAGTTGAAAAATGATTATGGCAGTAGCAGAGTCATTAACAATAAGTTGTAAATAGGAGGGCGGGAATTCAAAATCTTTTCTTCGATTGAAAGTTTACTGTATTAAACATGTATCTTTTTGTTTTAGCCCTTGGCTTTAATTTGTTATTATTACATACATATATTGTAGAAAAAAAAACATTTTTTTATTTCTACATTAACACAAACTTACATGAGCTCGTATTAGTGTATGGATACTTGTGTTTCCAAAAATATTCTCAAGCCATTTTCTACCATATTTATGGCGGTTCAAGTTTTCTCTTATCGTTTAGTTTCATTTACTGCTTTATACAGGATTTAATTTTGTATTACATTAGCTTTAACTGACAAGATACTAAAATTGTCCAGTAGTTTTGGTTAATAAATGTATGAAGCATAAAATGTTAAATTAATTTGTTTACTAATCAGAAAAAAGACACGAAATAAGTTCTAAAGATTTCATAAGATAGGAAATAGTGAATTCGAGCAATACTTTAGACACGACACTTCCTGGTCTTGTTCGTTACTTCGCTGTCTTACTCACAACACCACTACTAAGTTATTTTTTTGAGCGTTAATAAAATGTTCAAATAAAATGTCAAAACTCAAAATAAAGTAATTACTTATCTGCTTATATGTAAGTCATTATAAGAGTACTAAAAGGTAATGTAGACGGTATGGTATAGCCAATAAAAACTAAATGATTATATCAGTACTAGCCATTACTCAGATTTTGCTGGGATTTTGCTTAAACAATGATATATATTAACTTCGTATTACATGTTTAAAAATTTAATTACTTAAAAAACAATAAAAAAGAAATTTTTCCCAGATCCAACATGCTAATAAAAAATACTCAAATGCTAATGTATGTTTATGATAATAACCCTGCAACAACTAAAATAACAATAAAAAAAATAAAAAAAATAAAAATGTTAATTAAGTTGGCTTAGTCAGTAAGAAATACAAAATAATGAGCTTTATTTAGTCTTTGTGTCATATTCTGAAGAGAAATTCTTATTATTATTGATCCTAAATATATTCCGAAATAAATTATTATTTTGATTTATATTTATAATCGCTACATATATGACTTAAGCCTCTTTAAGAAAATCAGGATTTCTTAAAAAAATCATACTAACTTTTATGAGCTTTACTAATGTTTACAAATGTTTGCTTTTGGCCTTGTTAATGAATGCATAACAATAAAATAAAGGTAATAATGTTAGTTAGTTGTTATTGTAGTAGTAGTAGTAGTAGTAGTAGTAGCAGCAACAATAGTAACCAACGTCCTTTACTCTAATAACAATTAAAATACCCATATACATACTACATACTTATAAACAAATATGAAAAGTACTTTATTTGTTTGTTTATTTTTATGTTTATATACAGATGTATTGTATGCTATCATATATACATATGTATGTATATTAGTTTATGTTTATCCTATAGGAATTTATAAAGCATGTAATTTTATTAGATTTCATTTTAATGTTATGTTATTTTCATGGTAATTTTCTTATGTTACAAATATAAAATTACAATTAATTTGGGACTTATGACTAGTGGCATTATATTCATATATATGTATGTATTATATTTTTATTTATTTTATTTGTTAATTTAAGTATTTGTGAGTATGTGTGTATGTGTTCTTGTAACAAAAGAAAATTTATAATTTTTGTGGATTTTTTTGTTATGTTAAATTTAAATCAAAATAAACTGTTGCTTAACTTTAACATAGTTTTTAGTTGCTGGGTTCTTGTTTTTTTTTTTATTATTCTAAAGTGCTTTTTTAGGTCATGTTTTCCTTATAATAAATTTTATATAATGAAAGTTAAGTTTTATGTACTTTATTTTAAAAGAAACCCAAAACTTTTAAGCATTTATTATTTAAAAACATTATGTTCATTAAGGCGTATGCTTATTTTTTAATTTATTAATATTGCTCATACGTATATATGAGCTAAAGGTTTCTTATACTTTATTAGGCAGGGTAAATTAAGTTTGTGAGGATGTATATAACGCATTGAAATATTAGTTATACACAGATTTTAAATTACACTTGTCTTCTCAAAATGTTTTTTTAATCGATTTAGCACTGTCCGTCCATCTGTCCTTCCATTTAAATCTTGTAACCATACTACAGCTTACAATTTTCCAGATAATATAAACAATTTTTGCTCATATATATGTTTCTTTTGACTTAGGAAAGAAACAACACAATTTACTTATATAAAAGCCTAAATGATTCAACAGATTTTGGTAATGGACGGGTTTCTGCTGATCTCAGCTCCTATACAAAGTTTCTAGAATTGGCTTAAAAATCTATAATTCAGCATTAACATCTTTTATGTAAACTAATACAACTTCTTCCAGTTTTATAAGAATCTGTCCATATTTGATCAATTTAGTCCCCATATAAAGTTGTTGCAAGAAAGTAAGTTTTATAAAAATAAATAGTTTTAATATGTGGCACTTAAGGCGATACATAACATAAATATTTTGTTATTAAAAGACTAATCTGAATTTTTTGACAGATCCTGACTAAAGTTTTCTTCATGTTAAATATTTAATATTGGATTTATCTTAACCAATGCTATTATAGTGTGTGAAGAGCATACAAAAATTGTCCGACACATACTTGTAGAATGTGGAACAATTGCCTTAGAATCTGTTTCTATATCGACTATGACATTTTCTGCTCATAGCTCTACCGGCACAACGTAATTTTTAATAAGTCTATAGGACTGTCGATGAAGTAGTCGAAAATCATATTCGAGTAAAGATTATTAATGCACAATTATTCAACAAAATATGAAAATATGTATGCAAGTTATATATAGGAAACCTAAGTAATTCATAAACAACGCAAGCTGATGGCATAATAATTTCCAACACACAATAAAGTACAAGAGGTTTAAACAAAAATATTTACATGTCAACCACAAATAACAATCACACTCAAAAACACATAACCAAAAATCTAAAACAAAATCAGCATAAAATATAAATTTGTGTTTTTTTCTCCCTTAAAAAATGTCATTTAAAGAATTTTTTGAAATATTCAAATATTTTCTTTTTTTTCGTTTTGCATTTAATGTCAACAAACAAACATCTCTTTAATTTAAAGGAGTATTTGTACAAATTTTTCTATATTTAAGTTTTTTTTTACCCAGTTTATTTTCATTTCGATTGGTTTTTGCATATTTCATTTTCATTTTACTACGTTTCGGTTTGGTTTAGTTTTGTTATTGTCCTCCTGTTCAAACTAAAAACGGTAATAAAACAATGACTTGAAAATGAATGCATACAGAGAAACCACTGAAAAGTGTAAAGGGAACTAGAGGGTGATTGAAAGGAAGAGGTGGCGGCATACATAAGGGTTTTGTGATATCAAAGATGTTGTGTAGAGAAAAAAGAACAGGATTTTTTTTAACAAAAATTATATATATTTGAGTGTGGCTCTGTGCCAACTTAACAGTAGAAGTGGTTTTGTAGTAGTTTTTTGTTTTAGTAGTTGTGTGGCAGAAAGTAGACGAAGTGAATGTAAAAGTATGTCTGTGACAGTTTAAGCCAACTATTTTTTTGTTTTGCTTTCTTTACTATCCTGTATTCTTTTAGATTTTTTTGAATAACAACAAAAACCAAAGTGATAAATAGACTTGGCTGTAGTATAAAGTGGGTCATTTGGATAATGACACACAAATATATATACATATATATATTATATGTGCATGTAACGAAGAAGAAACTATAAAAAAATTAAAAGTACTGAAGGTTTGAATACGAGTCACAAGTTGAATTGTTTGTTGTATGTATAAAACTGTCATTTACTATGGGAGTAAAACCACATAAACTCTATTCTCATATACAAACTTACTATAAATAAATATTTCAATATATACACATATATATGCATGCATACACATACAGTAATGTGTGTATGAGTGCTGTTACTTGTGTTTGTGTGTATTTACAAACAATCATCTCACATACGTACAGACAGCCAGAAAAATAATAAAAAATCTAGAAAAAAATTATTGGCACATATTTTTCTTTTATACTCGTAAACACTCTGGCAGAGACAAAATCATGTCATACACACACATACTAAGTACGTGCATACATATTTATGTAAGTAGGAGTGCAGGCTTAAAAGTTATTTTAACAAAAAAAAAAAAAAACAAATCTTTTCTGTTCTTTAATAAAAATTATTTAAAAGCTCTCAAACTTTAACTTCGATCAATCTTTTTAAGGACTTACTTAAAGTTGTTAAAGTTAATATTAATCATCCGTTAGTTGTACGCAAAGTTTAAATAAATAACCCGTATTTATACGGGCTAGGTGCATAAATTTAAATTAAATAATTTTACATCTTGTGGAAAAATTTCTAAAATTTTAGTAAAATTTCTAACGAAGTAACAAAACAGTTCAATCATACGTCATGTGTATCTAACAAAGTTTTGCTTTAGTTCTTTGGTTTAAAGTACTCCTAAAGTTATGTTAAATGTGTTATTTCCTCTTGAGGATATAAATACAGACAATTGCAGGCATTACCCTTGTTGTTAGGAAGCTGGCTCGGTGGCATCCTACCTTGCTGAAAGTTCCTATCATGATGTAATTGCAATCCCGGAGAAAAGGGGTGTTAGCAGTACCTCTAGCGTACCAGAAATATGAATTGGTGATGATTCTTGAAATGGGGTCGATTCAGACAATCACTAGTACAACGGAAGCCGCAGAGAAGTGTTATAATTTTGTCCTATATGGGTTGTTAGTGGTTGTGATTATTGGAGAATATTGGTTAAAAGACTAAAGCACGATAAGTTCTATAATTCTGGATAATTTCGGTGCTGTTACCAAGGCAACAGTCACCACAAAGAATAGTGATCCGCCCGTATACATTGAGTGACTGTGTGCGATGTTGTTCTCTATTAGTGTGTCGGATAAATGAAAAGTGTGCTGGGATAAATTGTGATGGATCTTTCTTTCATTGGTCAGAGAAACGATGTTCATAACAGAGTGTCTTTTCTGTAAATAAGAACAAAGTCCTCAGCTTATTAGATGGATTAGTATTTTGGTCTACCGAATACGTCGGCTGTAAACTGAAATTATGCTTTTGCATTTAAGAAATTAAGCAACGAAGTAGCAAGGGTCAGTCATAGATAGATCCAGTATTTGATTATACATGCATCGACTTAACTGTAAAAAAAATTGCAAACTATTTGTAAAAAACACAAAGGGGCGATATTTAGTCATCTAATCAGCACCACCAGTGGCACGATAGGTGTTCAAGGAAAGCACTTTGACGTCATGACGAAGTATGTAATTTTTTATATAAAAGGTAAATTTTAAGAGCGACAACTTTATAAAACTTTATCTTCTCCACTTTTAAAGTTAAGCCCTTTTTAAAGAACTTTAAGATGGTATACTCGTTTATAAACTACAAATAGACAGTTTAACAACAAACACTTATACTCGTTTATATATTTATAACTACAACAATAACAACAACTAGAAATTCAAACACACATACTTATATACATTTGCCATTTCACATTGACACTTAATATTTATCGTTGCACACAAATACATTCCTTATAAATGTACAAACATATACACAAAACTGACACACATATGTACACGAATATGGGATACAAACACAACAAAAATTTACAATAATAGTTTTATATTGAGTGAAAGAAATTGTTTTTTTCATTTTATTTTATTTCTTTTCTTTTTTTACGTTTTTCTTTATTGATTGTGATTGTGTGTGACATATAAGAAAAAGTTTATGCTGCTGAATAAATGTGCATGTGAGAGACATATATATGCACTTAGAGAATTGGTATATTGAAATTTGTTATGAATTGGTTGTTGATGCCAAATAGGATTTAAATGATAAAGGAAGTGTTAGCTTTAATTGACGTCAGTTGGAAATTATGTATATGTCACTTACAAGTTGTCAGCAAATAGTCAATTGTAAAACTAAAAGTATAAATTGCAATTTTTTCAACATTGTATATAACAAGGCGTATGCTTAATTATTAAATACTCATACGTCGTGTAGTGCTTATATAATTACACTTATGGATAGTTTAAAATAGTTCTTTAGTTCAGATTTATTTCTTGTACCATTAACAAAATATCGGTTTCTAAGATATAATATGAAACTTAGAAATTCTTTAATAGAGAAATAATTTACTAAATTTTTTCAGGTGTAGAAAAAAATATTTTCTTAAGTTTGTGTTTTTATATTCAGTGTTTAAATGTTCTGTTATAAATTTGTATTTGAATGTGTGTTTTTTGTTTTTGGTGAATGAGAGTTTAAGACCGAATGTTTATTGTCTTTTAACAGTAGTGGGAGTGAGTAAGTAGTTTTTCGGTGTTTTTTTTATGTCATTATATATAATAAGTACATAAACACACACACTCACATACAAACAGAACTAAAGCACATACAGTTTTATGCAATTTTTTTTCTTAAATTTTCCCCTTTTAACATTTAAAAGTATTTATTTTTCTTTTCTGTTTTTTTTTTTTTTTATTTTACTGTGATTTTTTTTCTCATCTACGATAGTTTGTTGGACCAACATGTTCTTTGTATGTATATAAATTATTTCTTTTCATGTCATCTCAAATTCATTGAACTTTGATGGACATCTTTACAGTGTGTTAAGAAGTCGTATGTGAATGGCCATAAGTGACATAATAATGTTAATATGATGTCCTTAAATGGATAAGTAAATATGTGTGTGTGTTCAACTGTAAAATAATTTTATATTTACTTATCGAACAGAAGCGGAGAGATGGGAACATTGGAAAAATAAAAATTAAGTAATTTAAAAAAATATATAAAAGGAAATTCAAATTAAATATTTAAGAAAATCTAAAAAAAATCTATGTTGAACAAAATATCGTTTACAACAGTTCGATTAAAATAGACATTCTTTAGAAGTTGATCTCATTGTTAATATAAACATGTTAATTACCATTTTTGAAAAAAAATTCTCGAAAGTATTACTGATTAATAATCTTCGATCTTAGTCTTTAGATTTTTATGAAAATCAAGACTCTTTTTATGTAAATAAATGTGAAATCATTATTTAAAGGCATTAAAACATTAAACTTTTATATATTGAAAAAAAATCTTTGAGATTTATTTTATTTCTGTTATATTGTATATAAATAAAATCAATCAAAAATTATCTGAGATTTTTTTATAAATCTTAATTTTTCTTTGATTTCATCACAAGGAAACCTCATAAATGTTTTCCAATCATTAATCCTTTAGCCGCATTCTTCACACGTCTGTGGCTATTGCTTTCATTTGCTGTCATTCAGTTTGTTCACCACCTTTTTTCCAATCTTTTTTTTTTTTTTTTTTGTTCATGCCTTTGACATCTTCTTTCATTTTGGTATTTGGTGTTTTGCTTTCAATTCTTTTTCTTTTCGCTTACAATATTTTTACGCTTAAATAAAGTTGTCTTCATTGGTAACATTTTTATTTTGTACGATGGACACGTGTGAAAGTGTGTGAATTCCTAGAAGTGTGTAAAAGTATGTGTAATGCAAACAGTAAATTGTGTATGTTTATATGTTTAAGGAGAGAAAGAGAGAGAAAATAAGCTGGGAAGCAAAATAAGAAAAAAGAGAAAATTGTATTTATGTTGACAATTGACTGCAGACCAAATTATATGTGGGTCATTGATTATAACGGTAACGATCAACAACACAGCAAATACAATTGCTACAATAATACTTTTGTATTGATGTGCTGATAATACTAATATAGAGAATACATACATTTACACTTTCACTACTGCTCACTTAGCTTTAGTAACAAAGTCATTTATCCAACCATTCAGTCATTCATTTAATGTTGCTGATGATGATCATAATAATGATTTCTGTGCTATATTGATGCTAAATCTTTTTTATTATGGACCAGTTTTTTCGCTATTTATTATTTTTATCTGCTGCTGTTGGTTTTTTTCTGGCATGAGAAATCACTTTCCAACATTTTATTTTTCATGTAAAAGTTTTTCTCTTTTTTTTTGCTGTTTGTTAAAACTGACTTTATTACATGTGTCATTTTAAGTAGGGATCTATTTTAGACATATGTTTGATTTATGTTGCCATTCACGCTTCAAGGTTGTTTGGTTTGAATTCGATTGGGTTTGTTGCTTGGTTGGTTCGCTGATGCTTGTTTTGTGGTGTTAATGTGTTCGTGGGGGAGGCAGAGAGTCAGAGTTTTTGTGTGCATTTGAAATGTTTGCTGTAATAAATCACTTTTAGAATAGGAAGGTTCAAACATATTAAGGGTTTGATTAGATTAGATAAATATTAAGGTTGATTTATACACATACACAAGTATAAAGCAACTAAAAACCTTTAGCTACAAAAAGATTTTAAGCGATTAAAAAACACACATACAAACAAAAGTTTCGCCACAAAGACGTAATTTATCATCAGCTAACTGCTTTGTGTGGTTTAATGCTTCATTTACACAATTTACAGGATTTTTTTTTGCGCAAAAATGAAAAAATGGTTATGGTATTTCAATTTTATAATGTATTAACAGGGTATGTATGTGGGTTAGATGATAAACTAACATAACACTTTTATTTTTATATTTTGATACCTATCTATCGAAACGAAATCAAGTTTTGAGAACTGAACTAGAACTGAACTAGAACTGAACTAGAACTGAACTAGAACTGAACTAGAACTGAACTAGAACTGAACTAGAACTGAACTAGAACTGAACTAGAACTGAACTAGAACTGAACTAGAACTGAACTAGAACTGAACTAGAACTGAACTAGAACTGAACTAGAACTGAACTAGAACTGAACTAGAACTGAACTAGAACTGAACTAGAACTGAACTAGAACTGAACTAGAACTGACCAAAAAATAACTGGTTACAAATCTGCTTAACCGACTTTTCCGGATTCAAAAATGGTTTTACAGTTATTTTTTATATTTACTAGTATATTATCTCACTAAATGTCCCATTAAAAGGTTATTTTATCATTTAGATTTAGAATGGTTTCTACACATATGTAAATATCAAAATTTCAAGAAAAAATTTCCAAAATCGACTGGTTTTAGAACTAAGTCCCTATTAGAAATACGCAATAGACTATTAGCTACAAATTCTATTAAAAAAAAATTATTTATGTTATTAATAACGACAAGTCATTACCAAATAATATATGAAATAACTATATTTTCTACAATACCATTACCAAAATTTGAAAATATTTTACCTGGGCTATTTACAAACCACATAAAATATCCACTGTTCCTACAGAAATTATTTAAATTACCCAAACTCATTAAGTTTTTCAGAATTTCGAAATTCCATTTCGAAAATATGTTGTAGATTTATAAAACATTTTATATTTTCTCTGCCACTATTAAATATGTATACAGATAAAAGGCAAAACTATTTTAATATTCATAATAACAAAACATTAATAAAACACTTGAATTGAAAATTATGCTTTTTATTTTGCATGTAATAAAGTCATATTAATGTTGATTGCTGTAGAGCTTTTCTATGCATAAAATGGCGTAAAAGTATAAAAAGAGTGATTTAGATACACATTTGTTCATGTAGATGCATGCTTATGCAGGATGCCTATTATGTGTACATATGCACATAAGCAATTTTTCAAATAAACATACTTACTTACACATATGAAATTATTGTTTTCATATACATATGCAACACACACACTCCATACTATAATCATACGATATTAATATTAGTTTTTTCGCTTTTTTTTTTTTGTTGGTGTATATGTTATTTATGATCTTAAACCATGTTGTAGAGTTATCTTTGTATATAACTAAAACTTTTACATAAACAAATATGCTGCATACATTTTGTATATGAAAAATTAGAAAAAACGTTAGATCTCATAGGGCAGCCAGTAGAGGTAACGACTAACCATAGTCGTGAATGTTGGTGGTCTCAGCTAACCACTGAGTCTATGACCAGGGCATAATAAAAACCATTAAAACAGCTTCATTTACAGACATGATTGTTGCTTCATATGGTAGTAGTAGTCATGCATCTAGACATAACGATATAAAACAACAAACAATGAAAATAATAAAAATAGCAACAACACTGTTTTGTCTACTAATGTTGGAAAAAATATGGCCATTTTATTTGACCAAGAAATCATGCAACATATTTTTATGAAATTTAATAGTATGCACTTAAAGAAAGTTGATTAGATGAGTTTGAAAAGTCATAGAAAATATTTTAAATACAAATCGCTTTTTAAGTGAAATATTATATTTTTAATCAAAAATCAGATTTTTATCAATGAAAATACAAAATACTTTTAGTAAAAAACTAGATTTTAAATAAAAAAGATATATGTATAATGAAAAATTTAATTTTTGTGCATAATTCAACTTTTAATAAAAAAATTTGGATTTTTAAAAAATAAATAAAATTTTCAATTGGTTTCGAAGTAAAAATAACATAATTAGCATCCTTTGTGTTTTTTCGTAGCTTTATTTTAGACACGCGTAACATAATTTATTCCTTTAAATGAAATCCTCTTCAAAAAATGCACATGGGCCAATAACCTTTCTTTTCTCTAGCCAGACTACACAATATCCAGTTTAATTTCCTGATCATTTTTCAATTGAAAAATCACAACAAAAAAAAATAAATAATAAAACACATCAAAATCCTTAATTTTAAACCCGCAAATTTATAGTCAAAGTTCCAACATATAGAGAGGCAAAGAAAAAAGAATTTATTCAAAATTTCATCGTGTTTAAAGTATAACAATATTTATACAGTTTATAAATGCAGCATGGCAGATGGAGTACCTAGAGTTATGTAGGGACTAAAAGGACGAGTGAATGAATAAGTGTTGTATATGATGACAGCAGGTTTTTACTGCCAGTAACTTTTGAAAGCAACAGTAGCCACAGCAACAACATTAACAACAACAACAACAACAGCAGTAGCAACAACATACTGAAGCAGCAGCTACATGATAAAGTTATTTTTTGACCAGGTTTGCTGCTGGTGTTTTGTTATTTTTGTTATTGCACAATATTGAAGCTAAATTCTAAATGACAATTTTACGGCTCTAAATCTAGAGGTAACAAACAAAAAAATGGAGAACACAAGCATAACAAGGATTGCAAAATTGTATAACAACGTGTCCAATGACAATCATGATGATGTTACTGTACGAAATTCAATGAATTTTTTGCTTCTGCCATGTTATGGATAAGTGAAAAAATTTTATTTTCAAAAATGTTTTGTAGTTTTATAAACATCAGCTTTTGAATTGGATCAAATAACCTATATCCATGAATCATCTATGCCATATGGTTGTGACAGTTAGCCAGAGAGATGGTTACCTACAACAATACTAATAACATTGTTATGTTTATACTACTACAGCTTTTGCTACATTTCTCTCTCCACTTTTTTTGTTTATATGTAGAGGGACATCAACAAATCTTTTCCATATACATTCAGACATATATAAAATATGTATAAATGTTGGTATTAGTGTTACTATGTATTTGTGTGAATCCATTAGTGTTTGTGTTGAAAATTGTGATTGCTGCATTTATAAGAAGAAATGGTAATTTTAGCTAAAGATTTTACACTTTTAGAAAAGTTTTAGAAGATTGATTTTAGTAGTTTTTGTTGCCAAATAATGCATATGTTTGATTGTTTTCAAAAATTTTAATTTACATTTTTTTTTTGCTTTTAACACAGATCTTGCTAATTTTGTTTGATTAAGTTACCTTTTTTTCTAAGTATACAAAATGAAGGACAAAATTTTGTATTTAAAAGGTTTGCAAAAATAAAAAAAGGAAATTATAAATGAAAATTCAAACTTAATCTGTAATATTCCAACTGAATGTGACACGCGATGAGAGCGTGTCACATTCACATATTGAGATGTTACTGGATTTCATTACTATGTTTTTAACTACAGATGTCTCTTCGGACACCTAAACCCCTCACATAATATCACTGAAATCCATTGAATAGTTAGTGCAAGTTTTAAAATATCCAATTGAAAATAGACATATTTACAAATTTTACTTCATCGCATATTCCTGCTCATGCTTTACTTTTTTTGTGTTCAACATTTTTAATTTGTTATGTACATGTGTGGGTTTGAGTGTCAGCATATTGAATGATTGAAGAATTAATGGTACGAACAATGTTTAAAATGTTTCATTTGACAGTTTTTTGACATTTTTATTAGTTTGTAGGAGAAATTTCAAATTATGAGTGTTGAAATATGTTGCATATTAGATGTATAACATTTTACTTTTTGTTGACTGTCGTTTGCTAGAGATTTTCAATAAACTTTTTGTTTGGGGGAGAAATGAAATGAAAAAATGCGAGAATTAGGAATGTAATTGTATTTTTAAACATATGAAAAGAATTTTAAAAAAATATTCAAAATTAAAAAAAAAATACTTATTAATTTATTAATTAATATCATACAATATACAATTCATTTAACATAAGCTTAAAACGCCAAATCTATAGATAAATTTACAAAATATAATTAAGTTTAATACATTTAATAACAATCCTTTATTTTATATCGTACCACATATACTTGTTATATGTTAATGCTTTGTCAATAAATGTTTCACATACGCTTAGTAGTACAAATAGTTCCATAAAAAAAAACTAATAAAGAAACAATTTATTTTTCACTACAAGAATTCCAAAAATTGATATGTAGCAGTTTAAAATTAAAAACGAATTTTTAAATAAATAAACCAATTATTGACATTCTTCGAACAAAAATGGTAGGGAAATTATAGCCTTATAAATTATCACAAATTGGAATTTATTTTCAATTAAAAACTGTAAATGGATCTTTATTGTTAAAATTATATAATTTTCTTTTAAATATAAACATCAACAAGAGGGAAAATTGATACTCGTTTGTGTGTATTTATCTCAAACATTTTAAACATAAATAAATTCAAGCGTATTAACTATGTTTGCATGGCAACCAATAGTACGCAAACACAGGTAAGATATTTACCTTTAATAAATTAAACATCCTCGTGATAAACAAAAGCCATCGTGTATATATTAGTGCAAATAAAGTGATATTAATTTCGAGTAAAACATTTTCATCTGTTAGAGATTTAAGACTAACATTTTGTGTATTTGTATGCAAAGTAGAAGTAATTTAAGATTTGGGTAATCGGATATATAAATGGCTTAAATTGCAATAATTTTATAATGATTTTTTTGTGTTCCGAAATATACATTGATTGTGAAATGCTAATTTAAACAAATAAGGGTAAATGATGTTCTGGTTTAGTTTCTTAAATGAGATTCCTTAAAGTTAGCTAAATGATTATTCTTTGAATTCATACAATTAGTTCCTTAAATGAGATTCCTTAAAATAAGCTAAATTCTTATTCCTTGAATTCATACAATCCATGTTGGGGGTATACATTGATGTAAAATATTCTATTTGGAAGATATTAAACATTTATAATGGGATTAGTTCAGTTCTAGTTCAATTCTAGTTCAGTTCTAGTTCAGTTCTAGTTCAGTTCTAGTTCAGTTCTAGTTCAGTTCTAGTTCAGTTCTAGTTCAGTTCTAGTTCAGTTCTAGTTCAGTTCTAGTTCAGTTCTAGTTCAGTTCTAGTTCAGTTCTAGTTCAGTTCTAGTTCAGTTCTAGTTCAGTTCTAGTTCAGTTCTAGTTCAGTTCTAGTTCAGTTCTGGTTCAGTTCTAGTTCAGTTCTAGTATAAATACTAGCGGTGTCATTTTTTGACAAAAAATTTAATCCTTCCATATATTAATAATTGCTATAACTAAACCTTTATTTAATATCTCCTCATGTACATAAAAAAGTACTTATTCAAAGTGATGACAAATGTTTTATGTTTTTGAAAATTTCATAAATTGCTTGTATGTACATAAATTCATCTGAAATGGTTAAAATTTGTTTGGTTAAGCAATAAACATTACAATAACTAATATAGCATATATTAAATATGTTTAATGTATAGTTAAATTATCTAAAAGAAGTAGAAATTACTGGGTATTGGTTGAGAGGAAAAGTGTATTTCTTTTTGATTTAGATAAAGCAAGCAATTCTCTAATCCTAAGGGTTTATTTTTATACAGCTTCATATTTTAGAGCTGTATTTGAAAAGTTCTTTTTATCAGACAGTTTCTGTTTTATTTGTTTGAAGTCTGTGTAAATATTTTTACTTTTTTTAGAAATTTCAATTCAACAATAATCCTAATGACATAAAAATATTTGTGTACTAAATGATACGTTTTTCCTTGACCAACATTTCCGACCGCCCTTAAAATACATATGCTAAAACATTTATATTTTATTATTATTCTGTTTATAAACAAAATTAAATATGACACATGTCGGTGACACAGTCTTGTCCAAACAGCACATATTATAACTTTGCCCCCATTTAAGGAGTTTACGATCATGTTAATGTTCACAGAAGGATACAAGTGTATATATAATATAAATGTAGATATATATATATGTGTGTATGTTATTAAAGTGTGTGTTTAACTGTGTTAAAGTGTGTGAAATATGGTCAGTATGTTTATGTTGTTTAAAACTCATATTTTATCTAGAATATATACAAGTAACTACAATAACGTGTAAATAATTGTTTGTAAACTCTAAATATAGAGAAATACATTTATTTGGTAGGCTTTAGTGCTAAAAGTTGTTATGTTGCAAAAATATTTTTTTGGTATATTTTATTATTGAAGATTTAACTTTTGGCAATTCAGGTACACAAGCAATCATTGTAAAATAAATCTCAATGCATTACAAAATGCTATTGAAAATATATTAATGAGCTGAGGTACGTTAAGTACGATGATTCGTTTTTTTAATATTAAAGTTTTTTATTAGAAATTATTGTAAATTTAATACCAACTTCTACGTCGAATATGGTCATGGTTTAATACTAACTTCTATATCAATTATGATCAACTTACTTCTATAGCAATATATACGAAAATCTATTTTCGCAAAAAAAACTTGAAATTTTACTTTTCGATTTTGTAACATATGGCATTTTCGTTTAAAGTGCGTCATTTATAAAAGGACATGTAAAAGGTAGTTGTGTACATGATGTGTTGTAACTTTAACTATTTGAATACATAAATGTGCAATACAAATTGTAAACTTGTTGTTATTTTCACTTGTGTATGTTTGTATTTCTCTTGTTGTTATAAATGTTCAAAATTGCTATTGTAATTGTTGTTTTATATTTGCAACAGCTGGTTTGTTTATGTTTTGAATATGTGTGCATGCCTGCAACTAACTGTTGACTTACAGAGAGACCGACAGACAGTCAAATATTCAGTTCAAACGTGCATTTATTCAGGCACGAATAAAAAAAATATTTAAACTCAAGATATGTATTGTCATCTACACTCACATATTGAGCGACGGACAAAAAAAAAACTTTGACATTTAATATTTTATTGTTAATTGGAATTTAAATTCATCACTATTACAATACAACACAACAAGAAAAATTCGAAAATATTGTTGGATCTGTTGTTGTATTCGAATAGTATTGTGTCAAAAGATAAATTTTGATTGTAAAATACAAACTTATGTATATGTATGTATATATGTTTTTGATGGTGCTGCTGATGTTGTCATATTGTTATTTGATATTGGTTCAATAATTACAAAATATGTATACAAAACGGACTTGGCCAAATATCACTATTGAATTGTTATTGTGTGTGGTATAACTCATGTATAGAGATGTAGTTTCATTGTTCCTGTGTATCAATGCTGGAAAATAACTTTTAGCTGAAATATGCAGTTCTTATGTATAATGGATACATAGTTTATCCATGAAAATGAAGAAATGTTGTTATTTCGACGGCAGCAATAAAATAAATATAGCTAAGCTGACATTGGATGATAAAAGAATTTAAATACACCAATTAAAGTATTACCTTAAAGATCTATTGAATAATTAAGAAATTTAGTATAAATATGTATTTCATAAGTTTCATTTCTATTAAAAGACATTTAGTGACTTGTGTAAATGTTGGATAAATGTTACTTTTGTTCTTCATTTTTGGCATAACATTTAAATTATTAAAAATTAAAAAATTGACTTAAAAAAAAAATATTGTATTTATTTTTCTATTCTATAAGCTTCAAAAATATGTGCCTATTTATCATTTTAATATTAATATACATGTGTTTTTTACTTTTAATTTTAACTTTTAAATAGTATTGCTATGTGTCAGGTTTCATCACATATTTGAATATTATATTTTTTTAAATATTTAATGTACATTTATAATTAAAAGCTTATAATTAAAAACTAATTTATAATACATGCCATATATGCTAGAAAATATTTTTAAAACACAATCATTATAACTTATTTTATTAAATATATTATGTGTTTACAAAAATTAAATGAAAGTTATATTAAATAAAGTTATTAAGGTGATATAAAACTAATCAATATCTTTTTGAACTTTATCTGAACCTATCAAAATCAAAAGAAAAACCTAAAAAACCTAGAACTGAACTAGAACTGAACTAGAACTGAACTAGAACTGAACTAGAACTGAACTAGAACTGAACTAGAACTAAACTAGAACTGAACTAGAACTGAACTAGAAC